>NW_013665943.1:173128-178396 GCF_000517525.1 Limulus polyphemus | reverse complement strand
CTGACATTCTTTGCGGATGCTGCTGCATGAGTTATTGAAGGAAATACTGTGGATGTGGTTTACCTTAATTTTCAGGAAGCATTTGATAAGGTGCCTCACAAATGACTTGTTACAAAAATAAAATCTGTGGGTGTGGGGAAAATGTTATTAAATTGGATAGACAACTGGCTGGAGAGTAGAAAGCAAAGAGTAGTATTAAATGGAGTTAGATCTGACTGTATCACAGTTATATGCAGTGTGCCTCAGGGCTCTGTGCTGGATACTCTGCTATTTGTGATTTATATTAATGATATTGCCTCTGGAATGACTAACAAAATGTTGAAGTTTGCAGGTTACATTAAGATTTTAGGGGTGGCTAACTGTATCAAAGATGCTACAAACTTTCAGTGAGATTTAGATCATTTGATTCATTGGGCCAATACATGGCAGATGATGTTTAACTATCCAAAATGTTAGGTTTTCACAATTCAAATTATCGTTACAATTTAAATGGGAATACATTAACTACTGTGGTTAAAGAAAAAGATCCTGGGGTTGTGATAAAAAAATCACTTAAGTCATCTAAACAGTGTATTATAGCTCGTGACAGGGCTAACAGGATTTTGGGTAGCATCTAAAGACATATTGAATAGAACACAAAGGATATTATTGTTTCACTTAATGCCTCATTTAGAGTACTGTGTACAGTTTTAGGTTCCCTTCCTCAAGAAGGACATTGAATTGTTGGAGAAGGTTCAGTGAAGAGCCACTAGGATGATGGGATTGTCCTATGAAAAAGAGAGCAAGATCTCTAAACTTGTTTTCTATGGAGAGAAGAGTCAGAAAGAATTCGATAGAGATGTCTAAGATTATTAAGGGTATTGATAATATAGACCCAACAAATATTTTTGTGTTTAACAGTGAAAACAATAGGACAAGGGGTGATAAATTCAAATTTTGGCAGTGTAGGAGTCATCTTCAGTTTATACTGCATTACTTTTCATTTAACAGTGAAAACAATAGGACAAGGGGTGATAAATTCAAATTTTGGCAGTGTAGGAGTCATCTTCAGTTTATACTGCATTACTTTTCAAACAGGGTGGTTGACTTTGAAAATGAGCCACCTTCAAAGGTCATGGAGGCAGAAAATTTAACTGAATTAAAGAAAAGATTGAATGAATACATGAGCAGTAAGGGATGGTTATAGTTGGGAGCTGGAAGGGACATCCTTGATGGGCTAATAAGCTCATTTTTGTCCCTTTAGAATTTTATGAACTTTATGAACTTATGTAATAGAAAAAACTGTAATAGTGGTTCAGGTAATTACTATTATGAATGATGCACTTCCCTGCAGTCATTTAATATAAGACTATTAAAATTTATTTTTATTATTTCATTTATGTCATTGTGTATCTAAGTTTTCCACAGTAACTAAAATACAGTAGACAAAGACAACTTGTAGATGGATATCCCTGTAAAGAAATTCATGCAGGAGTATAAGTATTGAGTATGAAACATTATAGTTATTCAAAAAAATTTATGATTTCAAAAACAATTTTTCTTTGCATTTGTGTTTATTAGTAAATAGTTTATTCAATATTTATTACTTGTTAGTCATACTGAAGGAATTTTTATTACCTTGTCAAGCCTCTTGCAAAATGCTTCATATTTTCCAAATACATACATTTCTGAAAATTTAAAAGATTCTTCTCCTGCAGTTTCCTTGATTTTTTTCTTCACACATTTAAAGTTATCCTGATAATCATGGTACAGTCTCTGGCAGCATTTAAGTTTTTCTATAACCTTTTTAGGAGATTGATCCCAGACACATGAGAGTCCATCATTTGTGATGTATCGTTTGCATGAAGTGACCATCTGGTTTGTCACCTGAGCAAATAAATAATCAGTTTAGCATAGAATATATGTGTTACTAAATAGGTCTAGTTTTTCTACTATCTTAAAAGTTTCAGCAGAAAAAGTCAGAGATTTAGATCCATGTTAGAACCAGAACCATACCAAGGGTAGTGCAAGCTGTGCACCCACACAGATTGCTAAGCCATAGAAGGCATAAGTTTGCATCATTGAAGGCAAGGATAGTTTAGATTTTTTTGAGCAGGAGCACAGTATCTATATCTCATACAGGGTACCATCAATGATCAGTACAGTCCTGCTTAGAGCTCATAATTTTGTTGGATTTCTCTTGATTAAATTGACAAAGACACCAGTATTTAACATTCTGATAGAATTTTATTTATACTTTTGCCTTTTCTCTTGGTTTCCAGAATAAATTATGAGCTGTATACTGAGTCCTTCACCCTGTTTAAAAGAGAGTCTAAAACATCTGAAAACCACGAGAATAAGTATATGGCTCATGGAATCCACAAAAAACAAAAAAAAAAAAATTATTTTATGCTTTATTTTTTCTATTACCACTTCATACAAATTAACTTACAAATCAAGTGCTGAAGAATTTCACTGATAATTTTACACACACAACAGTTCACTGAGATTGATGAATTTTAACTAATATACCTATTCTTAATTATTATACTGGCTAATTATACTTGGTTATATCAAAATACATATAATATGTACAGCATTTTAATTTGAAATTAGCAATTAATAAATTATCCATGAAATAACTACTTTGCAAATAAATTTCAAATACCTTGTTTTGATTGACTATTTACATTTTCTTTATTTCCAAGTATATTTCTATAACCAATTCTGAGAACCCCAAAAATCCCCTTCAAACCTTATTGGGAACTCCATTATGAAAAGTTTGAAAGTGTAAATCTAAATATTTATTTTGAAGGATCCCTTACATGTCCATCTTAATTTTAATTTGTGGTAGTTTGCATTAAATTTCCATCCTTCTTCATCTATATTTCTAAAGGGGATCAAAAATCTACATGCCAAATTTAAGTCATTTTGTCAAGATTTGTGGTAAGAGTTTTAAAAAACATCAGAAGAAACTTTCTAAAGCAAAAAAAAAATCTGAAAATATAGCTTAGAAAGTTAACATTTCTTGTGCAAAAAAGTAATTACACTAAGAAGTGTTTGGTGAATGTGCAATACAAGTAATAACAAATAATTGGCTTTAGAACACAATGACCTCATTCTTGAGTTAGTTCATGTCAAGGGTAATTTCCCTTTTGGTATTTCTGAGCTTTCCCACAGAAAATGGCACTGTGTACCCTCCTTAGATTTATGCCAATGTGTTCTCAAGTAACATAAGAATGCTATTCTTACCTATTGGAAATTAGTGCACCTGCAAGTACTATAAACTAACACAGAGAGGGGATTAAAACCTAAAGTAATAAACTTGTAACATACAAAATGATAAATAATAAATATACAATATTAGTTGAGTTATATTTAGTAAGTTAAAGATATTGTGATCAATAAAATGGTTGCCAATATTAAGCATAACGTTTTGTCTCAGTATAGATATTCAAACAGTATAAAAAAGTTATAGTTACAAATAGAAAATTCAAGAACTGCACACCTCTTACTGAAGCAAATTTTCTATTTCTCAAAAATTATCAAACATTTTGTTCAATCCACTAACTTTTATTAATAATCCAGTTTTTCATGTATTACTATCATTACAAAATTAGTAATTAATAATGTGTACTTGAAGCAACTAAAGCACCAGTGTTCACTTTCTTATTTTTCATACAAAAGTAAACAAATACACTTGTAAATTTTCAATTTCATTTGATTATTACATTTGCCATTTTACACTGCTTTCTTACAGATTGAACAACAGATAGTATCATGAAAGAAACACTGTTTTAGAAAAGCTATAGTAACTAAAGATTCCCTGTAACTGTATTCACGCATCTGATAGTACATGGCGACACACATATATTGAGATTACAAGTGTTGTAACTCTTTAATTCATATTAAGCACAGATAGTGAAATAAAATCCAGGTTATAAGGTATCAATCCATTTTTCAATTTCACTTACATGTCCTTACTGATGACCACCCTAATAACCAAGAGTGCTTTCACCATAACCACACACTAGCAAAGAAGTAATGTTCCCAGAGATTCTTTAGAAACCCCATAAAAACTTTAAATAGAATTAAAATGCAGGTAAGAAAAAAAATACCTTTACGAAGAGGGAAGTCATTCTCTCTGAGGTGTTGTAATACCTAGAGACAGCATGAATCATTCGAATGGCATTGATGAGACTAGAGACATGTTCTTGCATGGTTTCCTGAAGTTTAATCATTTTTAACTCGTTCAAAAACTGTCATTTACAAAATAAATATTTTATGGATTCTAAAAATATTATACACTAGTACATTTATATTTAAATCACCAGTAATGCAGAAAAGAAAAGCTGACTCTATACAATCACAGTTTAAACGACTTAATACTCTACTTGAGTACAAGTTGTATAAAGTTATCAACATAATTACTCAATCTGATAAATAAAACTGTAAGTTATAGTGAAACATTTACGGGTAAAAAGAAGATTAAACGGAATTACCAGTTGTCCTTTGTATAATGGCTCACAAAATGTTTCCAATGTGTAGAGAAATTTAACATTGTCTCTTGCTTCATTAAACGCATCAGTGATACGAGCATCTAGCTCTTTCCAAACCTGAAAGAATAAATCTGTGCATGTTTTAAAAAAATATTAAAAAAACATGTATAATCAGGTCAACTCTTTTTTCTTCTTTTTGTAATTTTTAGCATAATATTTAGCCCACTTGATTTTATAAATGGCATTATAAATGTGTGATGTGTGTTTTGAAACTGAAAAACCAAATGTTAAATACTTTTACTATGTGTTACAGTTAAGGAATGTTTCTAATCAATGATACAGAGTAAAATAAACAATATACATGTAACAATGTTTGCCAAACGGTTTGTTGTTAAGTGCAAAGCTGCACAATCATAGATATCAAAACCCAATTTTTTGCATTATAAGTATTCAAACTTACCACCGAGCAATAAAAATATGTAATAAAAAAGTATATAATAAAGATATAGAGGAATTAAGTTTTAAGCTTGCTTGGGTAAAAAATGTGAAAGTGTTCATGAAAAAAATGGAAAATAGCAAGGTATGGAGAAAATAAAATGAGGAACTAGACAAGGAGGCAGTACAGTATTTTTTTTTCTTTATTGTGCCAGAATGAATATGATTTTTTTTGCTTATGTTAGAAATAAAATTATTATATTTAACAGTATTTTAGACTAACAAACATTTTGTACATTGTTTAATATACTACTGAGAAACCGGGCTCAGTGGCGGTCATGCTGTAGGCATCTTA
>NW_013665943.1:165593-172470 GCF_000517525.1 Limulus polyphemus | reverse complement strand
ATATAGAAAATTTAGTTACACAGAAACTATAAATAATGCTAAATATTCTCAAACAAATCTCCATGACAATCTCCAACTTAACATTTTACATCCCAAACTAATGAGATCAAATAATCAACAAGTACAATAGATCATCATGAACTGTACCAACTAGCTACTAGCTATGTTTATTATCATTACAATGTATAAAGTTAGGTACCATATAAAGCAATCCTTTGCCATAATCAACAGGTACAATAGATCATCATGAACTGTATCAGCTAGCTACTAGCTATGTTTATTATCATTACAATGTATAAAGTTAGGTACCATATAAAGCAATCCTTTGCCATAATCAACAGGTACAATAGATCATCATGAACTGTATCAGCTAGCTACTAGCTATGTTTATTATCATTACAATGTATGAAGTTAGCTATCATATAAATCAATCCTTTGCCCATAGTTGAGCATGAAAAAAATCCAGCAAACAAGATAAGTAGAAAGTTGGAAATTTAAAAACCTGCAAGTAGGAATTGCAAAAAAAATGTAAGGAAACAAGGCTAGAGATACTGTAGACATTATTTACTAAAACTACAAATCCATATTTTGACTCCACCAAATGAATTCTAGGTAACAGCACAGAACCAAAATAAGGGTTTGTAGTTGGAGTAAATAACGTCTACACTAGCTCCAGCCTTGTTTCCTTACATTTTTTTATGATCCCTATTTGCAGGTTTTTAAATTCCCAATTTTTATTTATCTTGTATCCTCTTTAGTCTTGTATTCTATATATCCAGTAGATGCAACCCTAAATCCTACTTTCCACACCATTAGCAATGGCTTAAGAGACAAATAACATCAGCAAAATTAAATAATCTATTGACTCTTCCTTCATCTATGTCATTGATGTAAATCAAAAAGAGCGAAGGTCCTAACACTGAGCCCTGATGTACCCTACTTGTGACATTAATACAGTCAGACTCAACTCCACTAAAACCCACTGATATTTCTTCCATGTATCCACTTTTAATAATTTCATCATCTTACATAACATTTCACTCTCAGTACTTGACCTCATAGTCACCATTTTCATAGTTGAAGTTTAGTCAAAATTCTATTTTATTTTCACCAAAATAATTCCACTTCTAACATAAGGTATCACTTATGTTAGTATCACTGTTTTGTAAAATATTTCTCTGACATAGCTTGTCCTCTACACAAATTACTTGAAAAAACAAATACATTTTGTTGGAATACTGATTGTGAAGAAGCATTCAACAAACTGAAAAATGATTTGCTAATCCTGTATTAGCCTAAGCAGCTCTGAAAGACCCATTCATTTTACATACAGATGATAGTGATTTTGCAGTGGGGAACTTTTGTCACAAGTATGAATGGAAAATAACATGTAGTTGCTTGCTATAGCAAGACAATAAATACCACAGAAGAGAGGTATTGTACAACTAAAAAGACCTATTAAATGTTGTTCAAGCTCTGCATCAGTTTCATCATTATCTCTTTGGACAAAAATGTATGCTCCAAACAGGTCATGCAGCATTGAAATGGCTGGGGAATTTTTGCAAACCCAGAAAGCCAGATAGCATTGGCTCCAAAAACTCCAAAAGTAAGCTTTAACATTGTGCTTTATCCTGGATGGAACCATGGAAATGCTAATACGTAATCCGTAAGGCTATGTTAATGAATAGTGTAAACACTGTGAGAAAAGATTACCAGCCTGAAGTAGAACAAAGGACAGTCAAAGATTTGGCATCCATAAGTGATGATGAGGAACTGATGTAGCCCAATGCTCATCTAAATGATGGTCAGGAAAGAGATACAAGTTCAACAATAATTATTAAGTGGTTCAAGGATAGTTAAGAAAAACCATCATGGCAAATAGTTGCTCCATACAACCTGAAAAAAAAAAAAGATGTTTGGAGCACAATGGGATTCTTTATGCTTATAAGAGGGCTATTACATTGAAAATGAGAAGATACCAGTTGGAAAAAACAAAACAAAAACAAATACAGATGGATTTTTCCAATTCTCTACATTATGAAGCATTCTATTATCTGCAAAAACATCCAACAGCTGGCGACCAGTGAAAGGGAGGAGAGGATCCTGGTGGTTGATTAGTGTCTGGGGCACTGCAACACACCACTTTGGCCTTGAATTCCTGTAGACAGGTGGCCTTGGGGTGGCCCCACAAGGTCATTCGGCTGGTCCACTTGGGCTGAGGTCAACTGAGTACCAGTGTTGGGTGTTCTCAATGTGTGTTGTGGACATTGTGTATGATGCTGGAGCTTGGGTATAGTGCTCACGAAACCCTGGCATTGCTGCAGTGTCTTTGTTTTACATTGTAGTGCGTTCCCTCATAGGACTCCATGGAGGGTGGGGTCAGTGGGCACTGAGTCTTTCCCTTTACTATGGATCCCCCAAATCCAAATAAGAAAATAGTAACAATTCTGCTATTTGGTAAACATCCACGGCTTGAAGACTCGGAACAGCAGTCTCCATCACAAAGTACGCCTGCACCTCACTTCCTGACCTTGCATTCCTTGCCTGATAAATCTTTAGGGCAAATGTCTCCCTTTTTATTCAGAAGGAATTAGAGGGGCTTGCTGGCTCTCCAAAGTCAGTCAAGAAGCTACGTTCTGGGGGATATCTTGGTGGAAACATCAAGAATTTTAAGACCATTGGGGATATACCCATTGAGGTTACTCCCCATGCTTCTTTGAATTACTCACAAAGAGTTATTGTCAAGAGGGACTAGAAGACCATCTCCGAGTCAGAGATCCTTGCTGGTTTCTCCAGCCAGGGAGTTTCAGCAGTTCAAAGGATCTCTACTCGTCGAGATGGAATTAGGGTGCCGACCTCTGTTCTGATTGTAACGTTTTCATCACCACGTCCACCTGCCGCTGTTAAGGCAGATTATTTGAACTGTAAGGTACGGCCATATATTCCTAATCTCTCCGATGTTTTCAGTGCCAGCTGTTCAGTCATTCAAATATATCTTGTCGTGGTTCTGTGACGTGTGCTCATTGTGGTGGTAAGGACCACGATGCTTACGAGTGCAAATTGGACCCTCACTGTGTTAATTGTAGTGGTTCCAACCCTTCTTACTTTAGGTCTTGCCCTAAATGGGTGGAGGAAAAAGAGGTACAGCGTTTGAAGACTATTAATAACATCTCTTACCCTGAGGCTCAGAAGCTATTGTTCCCTACTCCATCTCGGACATATGCCACTGCACTATGCTCCACTGCTATAGTGGGGGTGCAGACAGACCTTTCTGTGCCTCCATCTGAGTCTTTTTCACACCATGTGAGGGGTCTTCTGCCCTCCATGGATAATAGAGTTGACTGGTCTATGTCTACTCCAATCTCTGTCCCCACTATACTTTCCAGTGACTGCCTAGGTCAACCTCGTCTGGCACTATCCTCTGGTGTCTGCTCGGGTCCTTCTTTGGCCCCTAAATGCAGAATGATCATTCGATCACATCCTCAGTCATTGGTTTCTCACTCTGATGACAGAGATCTGCCCACTCAATCAAGGGCAAGATCCACGGAGGTTGATCGACCTCCATCTAGTAAAAAAAAATTGTGTGGTCGTAAACCAAAAGGTTCTCCCCCCTGTTCTCCTTCACCTACATAAAAATGGCCACCTTTATACAGTGTAACAGTCGAGGTTTTCGTTCTAATCTCGATGACATTAAGGCCTTGATTGTCTCCTATCATCCCATGTGTGTGTCTCTCCTTACAGGAAACATTTCTGAAACCTGCCGATACAGTCACCTTTCGGCAGTTTTCTTTGTACCGAAATGACAGGTTGTGTGATGGACAGGTGCACGAAGGGGTGGCACTGCTGGTCGACCAGCATGTGCCCTCCTTATCTGTGTCCCATCATACACCCTCAGAGGCCATAGCCATCCATGTTTCCTTGGGTCGTACCATCACTGTTTGTTCTCTCTACCTGTCTCCTGATCAATCAGACCTTGATGCTCTCGTTGACCTATTGCCATCTCCCTTTTTACTTCTGGGAGACTTTAATGGACACAACCCCTTCTGGGATGGTGCTGATATTGATGGGAGGGGTCGCTCCATAGAGCGTATGCTCTTGGATCAAAACCTTTCTCTCTTCAATATTGCAACATATACTTATTTTCATGCACCTAGTCAGTCTTTTACTGCCATTGATCTCTCAATTTGCTCCCCTTCACTTTTCACTCACTTTTCTTGGATGGTCGACAGTGACCCACGGGGCAGTGATCATTTTCCTATCATTATGAGGGAGGTTGGCCATGGTCGATGCCACCCGACCCGAGTGCCACGGTGGAAGTTGGACCAGGCTGACTGGCCATCTTTCATCTCTCTCTCCGAACTTGATCCTGCCTTTGTCTGTCTGCCATCAATAGACGACTGTGTGGTTGCAGTGACTGACTGTATCATCCAGGCAGCTGCTCATTTTATTCCTAAGACTTTGACATGTTTTCCACGGTATCCTCGTCCATGGTGTAGTCCTGCCTGCTAGGAGGAACGGAAAGCTCAAAAACGGGCCTGAGGTACCTTCCGACAGTATCACTCTCTTTCTAACCGCACGGTTTATCAACGGGCCTGTGCCAATGCTCGGCAGGTTCGACGTCAAAGCCAAAAGGAGTCTTGGATTAAGTTCACTTCTAGCATCTCTTCTACCACCAGTTCCAAAACTGTATGGGACAAGATTCGGAAAGTCATTGGGAGGTATGCTTCCCATTCCCTTTCCATCTTGCTCTCCAATGACCAGGAAGTTGCTGATGTCCAGAGCATTGCTGATGCTCTCGGCCACAGCTTTTCTTGTGCTTCTAGCACTTCTGTTTCTTCCCCTGGCTTCTTGGCCATCAAGTCTCGGGCAGAGCGATCACCTCTTTCCTTTCAGGCCGATCGTCTCTATGACTATAATCACCCCTTTACACTGGTGAAATTCAAACTTGCTCTTCATCGGACTGGTAGTACATTGGTTGGACCTGATGATGTTCATTATGAGATGCTGCGCCATCTCTCTCCTGCCTCTCTTGCTATTCTCTGGTTATTTTTAACTGGATCTGGCAGGAGCACATTTTCCCTGATGCTTGGCACCAGGCTATTGTCTTCCCTTTCTCTAAACCTGGGAAGGATCCCAAGATTTCATCTAATTATTGTCCCATTGCTTTGACCAGTTGTCTTTGTAAGGTCCAACAGTGCTTCACCGTGGAACATCTGATTCGACTTGAAACATCGATTAGGGAAGCCTTCCTCAAGAGAGAACACCTTGTTTCTGTGTTTCTTGATCTCGAGAAGGCTTATGACACTACATGGAGGTATGGCATTCTGCAGGACCTCCACTCCTATGGGTTGCATGGCCATTTACCCATTTTTATTCAAAACTTTTTACTGAACAGGTGATTCCAAGTTCATGTGAGATCAACTCTTTCCCATTCCTTTCCATCGGAACTTGGAGTCCCTCAGGGCTGTGTTTTGAGTGTCACACTTTTTAGTGTTAAAATTAGTGCCGTCACTAATAATCTTCCTCCAACTGCTGCAAATGGGCTTTATGTCGATGACTTCCACATCTTGTGTCAGTTGTTGAACATGAGGTTTATTGAGCGGCAGCTTCAGACTGCCCTCAATCGGTTGTTGACGTGGACCACTGCAAACAGTTTTACATTTTCTTTTTACAAAACCATTTACATGTATTTTTGCTGCCAATGGGGTCTCCATCCCGATCCCGAGCTCTGTCTCAGTTATTTGTGTGGTCGCTGAGGCAAAGTTCTTGGGCTTATCTTTGACCGTGAGCTTAGCTTCATTCCGCACATCAAGCAGATACGTGTCAAGTTTGCAATGGCTCTGAACATCCTCTGTGTCCTCTCTTCCAGCTCTTGGGGAGCTGAATCGATGTTCTATGCTCAGGATCTATCATGCCTCGATTCGATCCAAACTGGACTATAGGTCTTTGATCTATGGTTCTGCCAGGACCTCGGCCTTGAAGATGCTGGACCCCATTCATCATCTGGAGCTTCGACTCTGCACTGGGGCTTTTTGCACTTCTCCAGTCCAGAGTTTGTACACTGAGTCCCACGAACCTCCTCTTCACCTCCATCGTTTGCAACTTTGTTTACACCTGGGATTGTGTCTTTCTTTCTCGGTGGGCTATGCTCTTTCAGAACAGACAGTCTGCTATTCCTCCCTTTAGCCATCGTATCTGGGCATAACTAGCTGAATTGGGTCTGGCATTGGATGACATTGTTGTCCCAAATGATCAGCCCATTCCACCATGGTTTATTAAATTCCCTTCCTGTGACCTTTCTTTGAGTAATCTGAGAAAGGCGGATACTCCAGATTGGAAGTACCAGCTTGTTTTTGCTGAACATCTTTTGAGCCATTCTTCTCTTCCTATTTACACGGATGGTTCAAAATCGGGTGACTCTGTAGGCTCTACCATGGTGTGCTGTGGCTCGGTAGTTGCTCGCAGGATCCCCTTTACAGTTTCTGTGTTCACTGCCAATTTGTATGCTATTTCTCTTGCCCTGGATCGTGTAGAAGCTATGCAGTACAGTAATTGTACTATTTACACTGATTCTCTTAGCTCTCTACAGGCCCTGGAATCGCTTAACATTAGTTCTCACCCTATACTCATCGATATTCAACAACAACTGGCCAATTTTTCTCTATCTTCTGTTTTCATCCAGTTTTTCTGGATACCTGGCCACGTCAGTATTCATGGGAATGTGCTCGCTGACACTGCAACTAAGTCCATCTGCTCTGGTGCCACCACAGCCGTGCCTGTCCCATACATGGACTACGGTCCTGTCTTCATGCCAGTTGGCAGTTGACTTGGGGTGAGCAACATCGTAACAAGCTTTTTCGAATCAAACCTTCTGTTG
>NW_013665943.1:163920-165489 GCF_000517525.1 Limulus polyphemus | reverse complement strand
CTTCTGTTGGCCTTTGGCCATCTTGCTCCATAAGTATCGGAAGGAGGAAGTTGTTCTGGCAAGGCTACGCATTGGTCACAGTTTTTTAACTCATCATTTTCTTTTATCACCAATATATAGCCATTGTGACACTCAAGTCATAATAGCCCACATTTTACTGTCGTGCTATCGTTATGACCGTGAGCGGCAGCACTATTTTAGACACGTATTTTCTAAGAGTTTACCCCTGACGTTGGACGGTGTCATTGGCGATGGTGACTCTGTCCGACTTGATTGTATTTTTAATTTTTTATGCACTATTGGTCTTTTAATTGTATATAAATCTTTTATCCAAATTTTGGACATATTTTGGTTTTAACTCACTGCATTTTTACATTTTACTCTAATTTACTTTTACTGTTTTTACCGGTTGTTTGGCACAGATAGCCTTGTTGCTTTTTGCCATAAAACACCAAACAACCAACAATGGCTTAGTCCTAGACAAAAACCACTTCTGACCCCAAAACCTGGACTCCATCCACAGAAAGTGAAGCTTTACACCAAAGGAGTAATTCATTTCAAACTCCTTAATCCACAGTGAACTGTAAATGCAGAGATCTATAGTCAGCAACTGGAACGTTTAAATCAAGCCCTTCATTCGTCAATCGGAAAAGTGTTCTTCTCCAAGACAATGCATGTCCACATGTAGCACGTTTGATGCAACACAAGATTATGGAGTTGGGTTGGGAAGTTCTCCCCCACCTACCATATTTTCCAGTTATGGCACCATCAGATTACCATATTTTTTATTTGCTACAACACCGTCTTAACTCTTTCAACCTGAGCTTGGTCCCTGGGACTGACCTCATAACCATTTTGTGCTGTTATAGTTTTCATGCTATAACTTTTAAATTAGTAAGCAACTGTTAATGAAATTTGGCAGTTTATCAGTAAACATTACAATAATTTCATATGCAATATATCTAATTTTTATTATGTCTTAAGGTTTGTAAAGCAATGTTCCTTTCATACCTTTTTCTTCTTTTCACATCTTGCCTATCTATCATACAAAGTAATTTTCATTTTAAGATTAAAAATACTTTTATGCATCAGAAAATCTTGAAATTTCACATGTGAAATCTTTATAATGTCCAGATAGTTATCAAACATTTCTTGAGAAAAAACTTTAAATTTTATCTGTTATTTTTCACTAATTAATCTCTCTACAGGTTTGGTAAATTTGACCAATCTCACAACCATCATAAAAAATTAGGAAATAAACATAAATTATGCCTCTTTCATTTTAGAATAATAAATAATAACACAAAAACATAAATGCTTAGACGAAATAGCTTAAATCTCATAACATTATACATTTATATATATTTATTATTTTTACTATATTGACCTTTCACCCATGCCTAGCTAACAATATAGAAGTTACAACGACGCGACTCACATACACTCATGTTTCTGTATCAAATGACATAAATGTGACCTTTGTTTCCTAAAAAGTAACTTGTCTTGGCTGTGTTTTAGTCAACTAGTATTTTGTAAAATACAGTCACATGTCAATTATTATACATTATA
>NW_013665943.1:163071-163910 GCF_000517525.1 Limulus polyphemus | reverse complement strand
TTTTTCCTAAAATATAGAACAGTAAATAAAGAAGTCAAGCAAACAATTATCTCTTCTAGTTACAACCGCTGTACTCGGTTACTGCTTGATGTATGTTGCTAAGCCTTTAAACTTTACACATGGAGGATATGAAACAAAATATTTTTTTAGGTTTTATATATGCCTTTGAATAACTAAAAAATGATAAATTACTACATCAATATCATAGCATTCTACTATAATTTATCAAACTTAGTAACTAAGCTGTATTTGGGTCTAAAAAATATGAAATTTTCGAGCAGACTAAAGACACAACCTACCTCATTGAAATCTTGGTTTAAAAGGAAGAATTAGAGTTAATTACATTAGAAAGGATGAGAAAAGCACTATTCTAGCTTGTCAATATTTGTAATTTGAGTTTCTAGTTCGTACGAAACTACAGACTTCACAAACATCTAATTTGAACCAGTGCTGCATTCAACAGACCATGTGACACACAAAAATCGATGTCTGTGTTTTTTAATATTTACTTTTAAATTAACAAATTGAGTAATGTATAGTTCTAAAATTTGAACCTTAATCTACAGTTTGATACCAAACGTATTGACATAAATTCATGAAATAGAAGTTCACTAAAATTTTGAATGCAAGTCAACAAACGAGATAACATGGCCTTTCACCTGTGACCCATCTCAAAAGGGTTAATGGGAAAACGTATACAAATGTGGAAGGTGTTAAAGGGGACATTGACATGTTTTTTCCTTCAAAGCCAAGTGATTTCTTTAATCTGGGCATTAACAACCTGATTGTAAGATGGAAAAGCATCATCGATAAGAATGGAGGCTATTTCATTTAATAAA
>NW_013665943.1:150914-162071 GCF_000517525.1 Limulus polyphemus | reverse complement strand
CATTAACAACCTGATTGTAAGATGGAAAAGCATCATCGATAAGAATGGAGGCTATTTCATTTAATAAATGTTTTGTTTTGATATATAAGATGTTCGTGTTTTTTCATCTAAAAAAAGCACCATTAATTTCTTGATGACCTAATACATTTTCATTTAGGAAAATTATAACTTGTATATCCTTGCTGTTAGGAATATTTTCTGCCATTATGCCAGTAATATCTCACACAGTTTGACACCACTAATCTAATAATGTAAAATAACATTTACAACTTGAATTACAGTTCCAGTAAAAACATGCTACAAGAAAAACAAATAAGACTATTTGCCATTTTGTACTGTCACCAATTAATCTCTCTATCATGTACATTAGGCTTCTATAGTTGGTGCCTTTGTAATGGTAAATCATTGATTATAATAATTTTGGACCTTTGACTTACAACAAAGAACAAGGGATAAGGCATACAAATCTAGATGGAAAAGTTAAATCCATGAAATATTTGAATGCATATTACCTCATAATGGCTTTCCCAATAAGTATAAAGTATCACAGCAGTCTTTCAATTAGCATTATAAGTAGAAACAAATGTTTAAGTGAAAAAACATTCCTAAGTGCTAAATATAAAAGATTATGTTGGAATGGGAGAACCATATAACCATCAAAAATCTTATTTACAAGCTGTTATCAAGAAAAGCAATGTTTGTAGTTTTTTAAAGTGCCATACCATCATAGTTATGTAAATGATACTTTCACCATATTTATAAATTGATTATGTTTCTCAATTTTTGGAGTACTTGAACAGCAAGCATAACAGTATAAAATTTATTTTGAACATCAAGATTAGGAACTCTAATTTTTGGATATGCTGATTAATAACAGTGATGGCAAGCTCAGATGTAAAGCATGCCATAAAACTCTTTCATTGGCTTGTATTTTAACTTCACAAGCTTTATTCAAACTGGGTTAAAAGAAAATTTGACTTGCATCTTGTTTCATTTTGCTATAAAACTTCAAGTACCTATGAATTTTTGGATAAAGAATTTAATAATATCAAAGAGTTCTTATACAAAAATATGTCAATGATAAAATATTTCGTAAATATTTGAAATAGTAAAGTTTCTATACACTATGTATCAAGTTCTCAAATATCTGTTAGTTATAACTTTGCTATATGCTGTTAAATATTCTCAGAGTGTTATGAACCATACTTTGTAGGGAATACTTCCAAATTTGACTGCTGCTTACAGTGGTTTTTTTTAGATTTAAAGATGTACTCCTTCATTGAAATCATCAAATTTTGTTTACAAATTCATTATGGTAATATTAACTCTATTAAAAAAAAACTTTTAACTTGTGTTAAGAAGATGCAAATCTAAGGTCTTTGAATAGATCAAGTGTACTGGAACATGCTCTAGATAAATTTTAGATAGTCACCTTCTCAAATTTCTTTAAGATTTTAGCAAGGGCCAAAGATGAACAAAGGCAACATATAAAATATAAGAGAGCTTTCTGATACATATGTTGAGGTCAGAGGTTAACCATGTAAGTTTTGCTTATAAGTTAATGAGGGTTTTATAATTACACAGGCCTGCAAATTTAAACTTCATAAAAGTTATTTTGGTATTAATAATAGATTTTCCATAATTCAGTTATGCAGATTTCGAAAATATAATATTAGTTTTTTTCTATCACATAAGGATTTCTTACAAATCGGGATGGAAAAAAAATTCTGACTTAGATCAAATTATTATTTCGTTTATCACAATGAACATTGATATCAAATGAATATGCATCCTCATTCATCCTGACTTTTTTGTGAAATCTAAGTCTTTTAGTCTCAAAACTACATGTTGCAGTCTTTTGTGTATTGTGTCATGACGTTTTGTGAAAAATCTGTACATGATGGAGAAAAATTAATATCATTGTCAGATTAAGTGTACAGGAATTACTGTATAACATGCATAACTTTCAAGACAATAAAACCATCACAGGTCTATGTTACATATATATGTATACATAGCTTTACAAATTTATGACCCATTCATGAACATTTTATTTTTTGATTGTTATGTAGCCATTCACAACAATGCAGAATTTCCAAAGTATAATATGACTAGCATTCAGTGTTAAAATTTGTATTATTGTAATTAATATAAACTTCCAATCACAGCAAACTACTTGCTTAGAGCAAAACTAAAAAATCAATCTTGTAATGAGTATAGGTAATTAAATATACTTTTTTTATGTTTCTACTTATAATAATTAGAATGAATTGGTTCATCAGTTGGATACCCATGCTCTTAACAATATTTTTGGGCATAATCTCAGTAATATCTCACAAGGTTCGGCCAGCTAAGGAGATTTAGGTTAATCATAAATATATACATTAAGCTAACAATGCAAAACAATCTCTATAATAAAAGTACAATAACAGAAATATAATTATACATATTAAATAGTCTAATCAATACCGTTAATTAAAGTAACAATAAAAAACAATACAGCATACCTTACTTTGGGATGCACAAACACTAGCTGTCGGATTCAACTGCTATTGTAGAATTAATTTTATTTGAAAAACATACCATCAGTCTTACTGCCTAAATTTTCACCAATTCCCCCTAACCATGTCTTGACCATTGAATTAAAGAACACTGTCAGTTTAACTTTACAAAAGCTTGGAAACTGTGACCAGTTACTATGATACCCATTAATGTTTAGAAAGCGTGGAACCAAGTAGTAGGAATTTATCAAGAGTACAGCCAAAAACTAATGCTTACAAAGGTATAAAGTAATAAATAAGAAATTAAAAGAATAATGATTATTTAATAAAAGTATAACAATATTAAATGTAATACAAAGAAAACAATATGTTAAACATACTGTTAGACGTATCTAACACTACATTATAAACCTCTACAAAGTTCATAATAATGATAATACTTAGAAATTTACAACACTCATTAATATGCCAAAAAAAAAGTTAGTAAAAAGTAATGTAACTAAACTAATAAGATAATACCATACTATTTACTGAATCATTATATATCTCGTTTTAACTATATATATAATCAAAGCTTAAACTAATGACTGTTACAACCAGTGTTGGTCAATACATTAAAGCAGCTTAATATTACCCCAAAATTGAAGTGTAGACATAAGTGTTTAAAAGGTCGTGATATTCAGCAGTAAGAATATTGTTGAATTTCCTACAGAATTGATTGAATTTTGTGTTCAGAATGTGCTATAAGAAACCATGTTTTTGAAAAATGAGAGTGGGTTTAGAGGCTATCCATGAAGTCTTGTAAGGATTAATACATTCAATTGTATCTAATAAGTTATGAGTAGTAAATATTGTAGCATAATTTATTTGGAATTTTCATATCATATTTAGAAATGAAAGGTTTATAAGTTCCAAGTTGAAAGTGTCTGTTTATTGGAATTTTAACTTGAATGTTAAATCAATTAAATTTGCACTTAAGAGTGGCCTGATGATGGCTATAGCATAGCAACTGAAAGCTTGAAAAAAAAATTGTGTATTTAGCAATGATAAAGTATCTATAATTATTTCAATTTCTAAAAACATTATATTATAAATAAAACAGTTAAAGCATGCAGCCTTTCATTTATTTTTGAAACTTAATTCCCCACAACCATTGCAATGTTAATTGTATCAAAACGTTTGGCCAAAAAAATTTACAATATGGAATTATTAATAATTTTTCAATTAATATTAGTTTCCGATACATCAGAAAACAATTTTAACATGATGTGATAAAGCACTGACATACCACTTCATTCTCATTAAAAAACACAAGTAATTATCAACTAAAAATTTAAATTCCTTTATATTTTGGTAATATAATAAAGTACAATTTTTTATACTTTTTTCTATTATACAAGAAATATAACAAAAATATACTTCTAATATTTTTTAAAATATTTTTACTTAAATTTTTATTTAATAATTCATGGAAAAAGTACATAGTACACAGTAAGAATGGATAGATAATGATAATTATTAAATGAATATTTTAACTGAATGTGTTTGGAGTTGGTCCATTGGGATGTTGACTATAATTCTGAATTTACTATGTGTATCTACATAAAATGTGGCAAGCTTTTATTAAAATGTTCAAGTCTGTTGTATACAAAAAATGAGATATGTTACAAAAATATTTGTACTCAAACAATGTGAAGAACTTAAACTTCTGCATGCAAAGGGTGCAGTTGGCAAACAGGATTTCAAGGGTACTAAGAAAGGAAATATGGAAAAAAACTTGGAAAATAATGCACTTAAGGGCAAGGATGGACTTGGGTTTAGGTTAAGCAACCAGTTCCAAACATTTGCTAGTAATGAGGGGGAGCAGGTAAGGGAAACAGATGAGATCACAAGGGATGATAATGTAAAGGATAGGAAACTTATAGTTGTAGGTGATTCTCCAGTTAGGCATGTAGATAGAGTAGTATGTGGAGAAAATAAAAGAATACTCGTACAGGATATAACTGATAGAACCAAAAAGATAGTTAAGGATGCTAGCAGCAATATAGTTTTTCTGGTACATGTTGGGGGCTAATGATGTAAAAAAAGATGGATCTCAGGAACTTATTGATAAGTATAAAACATTGATATGGTCATTTAAGTGAAGGGAGTTATAGCTTGATTTTGTCAAGGATATTGCCAAGAATAAGTTTTGGGGATGAGATACTAATTAGGTCACTAGGATTGAATGCTAGGCTTAGATCAATATGTAGGGATGAGCACGTAGACTGGTTGGACTTGTGGGATAATTTTAATGGTAAAGTTAATCTTTTTGGAATGGATGGCTTACACTTAAACAAGGCATGGGTTGGTATGTTAACAAGAACTACTAACTCAGCTTTAGTGGTTGATTTAAACTAGGGTTAGACAGAGGTGAGGGCTACGATATTAATAAAATAGGAAATATAATTGAGAGGAAAACATGTACAACAGGCATAAAACATTAACATATTTTAAAATCTATGATTAATTGTTACTACTGTAATGCTAGAAGTATCAGAAATAAAACTGATGAGTTCAAAGCATTTGTGGAAACTGAGGATTTTTATATTATGGGTATCACTGAGACTTGGTTGGATTTGAACAATGTTGATGAAAGAAATGTTTTTGAAGTATCAGGCTACAGATTATTTATTAGAGATAGAGTATTGAAAAAAGGGGGAGGAGTAGCTTTATATGTGAGGAATGAATTGCATCCTGTTGAGTTAGAGCATAATAAAGAAAATAACACTGAGGTTGTCAGTTTGGGTTGGTGTTAGTGGATATAAAGAGAAAAGTCTTGTAATTGTGATTTGTTATAGACCACCAGATCAGAATGTGGAAGTTAATGAGAAACTGTATAATGATATCAGAATGGTAGCTGAAAAAGATGTTGTTATTATGGGAGATTTTAATTTCAGAGGTATTGATTGGGAAAATTTCGAGTTTGACAGTGAGGGGGTTAGGCTTTTGGAAATTGTTCAGGATACTTTCATACACCAACTGGTGATGGAACCTAGAAGAGAGGAAGATATATTAGAGTTAATATTAGCATCCGATGTGAATATGATAGACAGAGTTATGGTTGATGAGCATTTAAGTACAAGTAACCATTGCACTATTACATTTGGGATTTTATTACATGTAAAATTGAAGAAAAATAGTACCCTGATTCCAAATTTCAGGAAAGCCAATTTTGATTAAATGAGACATGATCTGGCTTCTGTAGATTGGACTAAAGAGTTGGGAGGGGATCTTGAACAGATGTGAGTAACATTTAGGGAAAAAATGATATGTGTACAGAACATACATAATTCCAACAGAAAAAAAAGGGCAAAAGAGCTGAATAAGCCAGTATGGTTTAGTGAAGGTTTAAGAGATTATATTAAGGATAAATAAAAAAATTCAAGAAATTTAAACTTACTGGAAATAATAAGGACTTGGAAGATTATAGGAAAACAAGAGAGCTGGTTAAAAAGGAAGTTAAAATGGCAAGAACTGTATAAGAAAGAGGGTTGGCTGAGAGAGCTAAATCAAATGATTAGGAATTCTTTAGATATATGATGGGTAAGCAAAATGTTAGGGTGGGGATTGGGTCTCTTAAAAATGATAGTGGGGAGCTGATCTTTGAAGATTATGAGATTGTAAACTTATTAAAATGTATATTCTCTTCAGTTTTTATAAAGGAAGATACAATTATTATGCTTCAACCAGAGCACTTAATGTATGGGGAAAATATTGATGTAAAAGATATCATTTTAAGTTCTGAAATTGTATGAGAAAAGTTGGGAAACCTAAAAATTGGGCCAGACAACTTTTATCCTAAAATTTTAAAGGAACTTAAAATATTTGATTTGTGAACCTCTAGCTAATATTTTTATAGGTCATTGAGTAGTGGAAGATTATTAGAAGATTGGACATCGGCTAATGTTAGTACCATGTTTAAAAGAGGTGACAAACATTGTCCAGGCAATCATAGGCCAGTTAGTCTTACATCATTTGGAGAGTAACATCAGTAACTGGAAAGGTTTTGGTGAGTGTGATTAAAGATGCATTGCAGAATCACTTAAATCAGTTAGATATAGTGTCAAAGAGCCAGCATGGTTTCACTAAAGGAAAGTCTTGTTTAACAAATCTTCAGACATTCTCTGAGGATGTTACTGTAAGAATTGATGAAGGTAATACTGTGGATTTGGTTTACCTTGATTTTCAGAAAGCATTTGATAAGGTGCCTCACAAACGACTTGTTACAAAAATAAAATCTGTGGGTGTGGGGGAAATGTTATTAAATTGGATAGACAACTGGCTGGAGAGTAGAAAGCAAAGAGTAGTATTAAATGGAGTTAGATCTGACTGTATCACAGTTATATGCAGTGTGCCTCAGGGCTCTGTGCTGGATACTCTGCTGTTTGTGATTTATATTAATGATATTGACTCTGGAATGACTAACAAAATTTTGAAGTTTGCAGATTACATTAACATTTTAGGGGTGGCTAACTGTATCATAGATGCTACAGACTTACAGGGAGATTTAGATCATTTGATGCATTGGGCCAATATGTGGCAGATGATATTTAACTATTCAAAATGTAAGGTGATGCATGTAGGTTTTCACAATTCAAATTATTGTTACAATTTAAATGGGAATATATTAAATACTGTGGTTGAAGAAAAAGATCTTGGTGTTGTGATTGAAAAATCATTTAAGTCATCAAAACAGTGTATTGTAGCTAGCAATAAGGCTAATTGGATTTTAGGTAGCATCTATAGAAACACTGAATACAAGACATGGGATATTATTGTTTCACTGTATAGATCACTTGTAAGGCCTCATTTAGAGTACTGTGTACAGTTTTGGGCTCCCTTCCTCACGAAGGACATTCAATTGTTGGAAAAGGTTGAGAGAAGAGCCACTAGTATGATACATGGGATGGTGGAATTGTCTTATGAGGAGAGACTAAAATCTCTAAACTTGTTTTCTGTGGAGAGGAGAAGGGTCAGAGGGGAATTGATCGAGGTGTTTAAGATTATTAAGGGTATTGATAATATAGATCCATCAAACGTTTTTGTGTTTAGCAGTGAAAACAACAGGACAAGGGGTCATAAATTCAAATTTTGGCAGTGTAGAAATCGTCTGCAGTTAAGACAGTATTACTTTTCAAACAGGATGGTTGGCTTTTGGAATAAGTTGCCTTGAAGGGTGGTGGAGGCTGAAAATTTAATTGAGTTCAAGAAAAGATTGGATGAATACATGAGTAATAAGGGGTGGTTATAGTTGAGAGCTGGAAGGGACATCGTCGATGGGCTAATAAGCTCCTTTTTGAAACTTATGAAATATGTCTATGAATAGATGATGTCAGTATGACCCACACTTTGACAAGTTGGAGTGCAATATGATGTTCATGTGAAGAATATAAATACTTTTGTCCATCATATAGTTTGAATACTGTATTTGCATAACCTCTAGAATCTCCAAAATGCATCGTATAATTTTTTCAGTATCCCTGTATATTGTATCTGGCATTTACTTTCCTCTACCATGAACTGTTGCTAAGTCAGCAATGTGGGTAAAATGAATAGTTGATAACTCTGACATGAAATACATGATACTATGTTGAAAGGCACTCTGCAAATGGTCATGGCAACACTTTGCCCAACACCCATGTACCTAGGGTTAGAAATGATGTGATGAAAGCATTTAAAAGTTAATATAAAGATCCTAATTTATTAGTATATAATTACTTAATAACTGACATGTACATGCAAGAATGATGATACTAAACATAGTTTGAAAACAAAAATACATAAAATTCACTGTAAGTTACCTTCAAAACTTTCGATTTGGCTGCAACAAGAGTATGGATCACCATTTTACAATCATGACCATTGATCTGCTCCATGATTGAGCTAAATTTTGCAACCAAATGTCGCCAGTGCTCAAGCTCTGCCAGTGGACCTGTGTCATCAGCTTCCTTCCTCATCTGTTCACTCTCCGCAAGAACCTAAATTAAATTTTAGAAGAATCAATTTTTATACTAAAAATTAAAATTATAACAAACTTCTTACTGTAAAAAATATTTACAATGGATGGTAATTTTTTCATTAATATACATTTATATATTATTACTCATTTTTAGATATAGTTATTACGCTATGAAATTTTATAGTTTACGACATAACAGAAATTACCTTGCTTCTTTTTAGTTAGAAGATTAATAATTAAAAAATATAAGGTATACAAAATATTATTTTTCATACACATTGGTTGTAAATACAACACATTATTAATTTGAGATTCAATACCAGTTCAATCTGCTTGCTCCAAATTAGCACAAGCTCTTCAATGATAGCCAACTTTTGTGGATTAGTTGCAAGGTTGATACAATCATGCACATTCTTCATTTGTGAAAGATCAAGGATAGCAGATTCCTTTAAAGTTGCTTGACACTGAATATCTTTCTTGCATTCTAAAACAAATATATCTAACATCAAGTTTTCAAGCCATTTGTTTGAGCTGTAATATATATTTTTAAATCTGTTACAATATTCAAACATGCCAACACTATTAGACAGACTCCTGGATAATTTGTTTCAATATTATAAGAAAAATGAACTGATGAGCAAACTAGAGTTACAAAATACATGATGAACCAAGCCCTAAATACCTCTTCCCTCTAAATAAGAAACTTACAGACCAAACAGTATTAGGCTAACTGAATCTTAGACACAAATGTAGCTCTATTTTAAAAGGATTTTATATGTAAAAATAGGATTATGTGTGTGTATATGACTGTTAAGTGGAACTGTACTGTCAACACAGACTAATAGTGCAATCATGCATAAGTGAAGCTAGTGAAAATATACAAGTTGATATTACCCCATGAACTGGACATGGCACAATAAGAGTATGTATGTTAATTAAAACTGCAGACAACTGACAAAAGTTAACATACTGTGAGTAATGGAACAATGTAATAAGAGTGCTTACCTAGGATTCAGTAATAATGCAAACAAAATAGCAATTCCTGAGAGGGAGGAAGAGGTCAACCGTGAACCTGACCCTCCCTGGTCCAAAACATGGACTAAATCCCGATAAAGAAGAAAGAATCAGCTACAAATATACAACCTATCAATAAGTAAATATGATGACGTATGCAAATAACCTTAACAAGTATAGTTCAGTTTAAAGTACAGAATACAAAAAGTCATGCCAAGTATAAATTAATCCCAAGAATTAACTGCATTTAAATGAGACCACATAACTGTACAATAGGAAGGTACTCAAAGTCTGTGAAAAGTCACTAGATCACTTGTAATATTACTGTCTACAGTAAATACGGTAACAATGCAGTTCCAGTAACTTTGAAAATAATGGTTTTTGCATGGCACAGGCACCCAAAACCAACAGAACAAACTCTTTGTGTTATGAGGAAAATATGGAGGATGATCCACATCAAAACAGCTACTATTGTTGCAAGATAGAGGCAAATGTACTCCAATATTTTCAGAAGTTATCTTTGTATCACGGGCTACAATGACAAAGTAGGTGGAAGAAAACCAATTCTGATTCCAGCAATATCATAGCTTGATAATAATGGAAACCACAGATACTATCTCACTCTACTGCCTTTTGTGATATTGATATTTCTTTCAAAGAATCCAGATTGGTGCAATTCTCTGACAGTGAATGCACTTTGGTTTGGCAAATATGCTTCTAGGGTTTACTTTTGTTGAACCCTCTGCAAGCTACAACAAAATATGGAAGTATTCATGTTATGGTATCATTTGAATGGCTAGACAATCATAGCTGATATTATGTTGCTCAGCACACACAATTTTCAAGCAAAGCCTTCTGCCTTAAATACTACAAAGAGTGGATCTATTACATACTAACAGTGACCTTGTACCCTTTTGTTTCATGTTTATCAAATAAAATTACAGTTTTCTATGTCTTAATTATCTGTGTCACAGTGAGTGATTCACATTAAATTTAGGTTATAAAGTTTAAGTAATGGTACTTATAAAAACTAGAATTGAAAACAAAAATATTATGAACAATACCATAAACAAAGTTAACATTCATACACATTTTGTATCATACTAAATGCTGTAAAAAAATCAAAAATCTATTTGCATTTGTAGCAGTTCTAAAAATTTTAAAACTAAAATATATGCATTTGCTGTGTACATTATATGTTATATAATTTTCACAAATATACATTTTCTAATTATTTTGTGATAATATTAAATAAATAATAATTTACTGAGATAATTTATAAAAACAAAACAATGTATTAACCAGTACAATGTACATTTAATCTTGAATTAATCCAAAGTAAAAGTAAATTGAAATTATGTATCATTTTCATGACTTATCTTTATTATAAAAAAGAAGATAATATTGTTACGTCTCTGTATGTTTGTTTGTTAATTCTTCTAAGATACAAGTCCTTTCTTTATAAAACTTGTTTATTCTTCCTCAATACAACTTTGTAATTTACTTAATTTTCCTTAATTGTTCCCAATGCCTAAAGTTATTATTTTCCTGTATAAAAATATATTTCTGATAGGTACTTACCTCCTCTCACATGTATAGCTATTCTCGTTCAGTGCTGCCCTCTGTATAAATAAATGTTTT
>NW_013665943.1:132885-150098 GCF_000517525.1 Limulus polyphemus | reverse complement strand
TTCAGTTCCCGCCAACTGTAATCGCTGTCTTTCTTTCTCTCTGCCTGCTTCGTCTCCGCTATGTCTCTGTCTCCACTACTGCTTCGACTCCGTCTCTCTCTCTCACTGTCTAGCGCACTTATATACGATAATACTGCCTGTTCTAGAAACTTCTAAGACTCTCAACACGTGCTACCAGCGTCAATTGACTCCTGCTGTCGCAACGCACTAGCGAATCTTCTAGAATATTCGTCACGTGACCCCGCTGTGGTAACAGACTAGCGAATCTTCTAGAATACTCATCACGTGACCCCCACTGTCATAACAATATTTTCAATTGTCTTAATGTACGATGTCAGTTAGTTGATCTCAATTCTGTATGCACACATATATATAAATCATACATTACAGCAATTGCATATATCTTTTCTAAATATATATAGAACTAAGGGTACCTTGAACAAAAATAGTCAATGAAGAATGTGCAGTAACTAAGTAAGAGAGAAAATTTACAAACATGGGAAATATCAGTATAAAAAATTAAATCTGGAGAATTTCTAATGCTGTTTAATTTTCCTTTTAACAATTAAGATGTAACATAATAAGATTCTTTGGAAACTATTAGTGGTACTCAATTTGACTATTCTAAATATGACAGTGTTTAATTTTAAATCAAAAGTTATTGAAAAAAAAAGTGCTAAAATAATTTAGAAATTTAATTACCTACCAAAAATACATGGATTTTTACACAAAAATAATTTACAATAAATAACTGCCATTCATAATAAGTATGCGAATTGGGTGTTGCTGATTGTCAGAAGGATGTTGCTATTTTAAAAAAGATTTAGATCTTTTGGTTAGTTGGATGAATAACTGGCAGATAGCTTATAATAAATGCAAAGTAATGCATGTGGGGTATCCTGATTTAAGTTATAAGTATAATATTGATGGGAATAACCTTAATAGTGTCATGAAAGAACGGGATCTTGGTGTAATTGTTGATCAGTCTCTAAAGCCATCCAATCAGTGTGCTGTTGCTAGTGGTAGGGCAAGTAGAATTTTCAGCTGTATTTACAAAAATATTAAATATAAAACTAAAGAGGTTATAATTTCATTGTTCAGGTCAGTGGTTAGGCCTCCTTTGGAATTGTGTACAGTCTTGGGCACCTTACATTAAGAAGAGTATTGAATTGTTGGAAAGGGTTCAAGGAGTATTACTAAGATGATATCTTAAATGGAAAGGTTGTAATATAATACCTCTCAAGTTTAATGAGACCTAATGTGTTTAAGATTATTAAGGGAATTGATAGTATCAATGAATCTTCTTTTTTCATGTTTAATGGAGAGAATGGTAGAAAAAGGAAACATAAATATAAATTTTGGCAGAGTTGTAGTCATCTTTAGCTTAGTTTTCTAAAATGGTGGTTGGCCTCTGGAAGGGGATGCCTTCAGATGTGGTGGATGTCATAAACATAAGGGAAGGCTCAATAATTATTTAAGTGTTCAGGGCTAGATTTGGGTTGTTTTGTTTTTAAGTGGATGAGGCAGCCCCAACTGACCAACAGACCACGATATGTTATAGTAAGCTAACATGAAAGTTTTTGAGAGTATTCAACATACACTGATACAGTATATTTATTAAAACCCAGCTTTTATTATGGCTTTGTAACATAAAAGCAGAAATATTAACTCATAACAGAAAAGTGCAGATCTAAGAATCAGCCTAAAAACGTTGAAAAATAAAAGGTATTATTCAATAAGTATGCTTTCAAGTTTTCCAATTTTTCCTATGGTTTCTATGCACTTTTGACATAAACACATGGTTCAGAAAACCACTAAAATTGTTTATTTCTAGTTGCCTTTGTTCTCTATAACAGATATCTACTACTCTGCTCTAGAGAACATATTGCAGTAAAGTTGCATATACAAGTTGATAGGGTCAGCTACTGTAACATCCTTTACTGAACGAATGGAAGATGTCTGTATGTTGCAGCCAATGAATGTTGTGGGAGAATGACCATTCACATAGTGATGCCATTGGAAGAAAAACAATACAAAGTTTCTTGCAAGATCGAAACCTGTGTTCTACCAAATTTTACCTTTTTTCAACATGAACAGGTCAAAAGGGATTCGTCTTGAGTGATAAAACCAGTTGATTGATTCACGGGTCCACTAGAAGTGATAGTCCACTTGTCAATGCAAGGCTTCACCCTGTTTCTTTTTGCATTATGTCATGATAAAGATTATTTTACACTGAACATCACGTGTCACAGTGTCCAGTCTAGTCACTTCTCATTGTTTAAAATTCACTTGAGTTTTCAAATTTTGATCATTCTTAAAATTTCCTGTTTGACTCTGCTGTTATTAGGTGGACCTATCTGATACTTATCTGAGAATAACACAAACTCATATCTGTCTGCAGATAAAATTCTAAACAGTGTTTTGAAATCAGTGTAAGACATTAATTTTATTATTACTATTTAGATAAGATCTCAAATATTATGGATACAACTTCATCATATACAATTTATTTATATAAGTTTCCAAGTTTTGGTGCTTACCTTCAAAGAATTTGTAAAAATGATCAAATTTATCCATAAAATCCTTTCTATTATGTCTACCATGAAGAGTGGAACTTAACTGTCCCCATTTTTTTGAGTTTTTAATACAGGGTCCATATAACTGGTCCAAAATTTCACAAACAGCAGTAAGAAACCCTGCTAACATCTGCTGATTTAATTCTGCTTGACTACAAAAAACTTCCTGTAATGAATTATCAATAAAGATTAATAAATGTACTTAGGCTACTTCTAGATCTATGGTGAATCATGTTCAGCTCTTAGTCAAATCTAACTTGCACTTATTTTTAGGACATTATCTTTCAATAAAATACAAAGCTTTAGAATAGTTTTGATGTGTTGCATTATTTCTAGTCTTAAATTATCCAACAGTGCACAATGTATTATTTAATATCTGATTATGTATCACTGATATAAATAAACACAGGAAAATGTTGTGGTGTTTGAAGTTATTTAAAAAAGTACTGTATGCATCAAAGGTGAAAATATATTATTTAATTTTGCAATTATTGGTTTAATAATTAACAAATTTTAAAAGCAGTTACTAAAGCATAATAATAATATAAACAAACAATAGTCTCCCACAAATCCACACTTCAACAGACCAAGGTAATCAAAAATGCAATATAACATTGAACGAAAAAAGATCCAACATGAAATTATACTTGTCATAAAACATTATGTTAAGCCTATTATATTTTTTAACACTACATTTTTAATCTAGTCCCTTAGAGATTTTAAAGTATTAGAAGAGTGTATAATAATTGTATTTCAACCACACTATTTCCAAAACACACTTACTTCTTTACACACACTACAGCTTTATCTCAATGAAAGTTACTCTTCTCAACCCATCTAAACATTTGTATAAATCTTATCTTGCTTGCTCCAGCCTTTATACCTCACTATATTGCCCATAGCAAGTTAAATCTTGTGATTCTCTCCACCTACATCAATGCTTCATAAATATGTTCATCCCAGACCGTACACTCATGAACTAATATAAGTAAAGCAGAATAAGATTGCTGCCCATCTCTGATGCTTCATGGCATTGAAACCCTTCCAGCCATGGGTCTGATGTACAATTCCACCAGGTTTTTGTTGAAGGACTCGTCGATGTGGTAGCTCTGCTTTTCAAAATAAGGTATTGTGGTCACCCACTGCACTGTCTCTGGTGATGCAGTCCTCTGGGGCCTTAGGGCACTTGACTCGTAATCTGTAGGTAGCGGGTTCAAATCCCCATCACACCAAACATGCTCGGTCTTTCAGCTGTGGGGGCATTATAATGTGACGGTCAATCCCACTATTCATTGCCTTCCATCTAGTCTTACACTGCTAAATTAGGGATACCTATTGCAGATAGCCCTCGTGTAGCTTTGCACGAAATCCATTACTAAGAAACAAACATCAATGCACCCCTCTCCCAGATCTCCCACTTTTTCTTGATAGCAGAATGTTACGATGACAGTTTTACATGCTTGTTGAGGGTTTCTCTTCAGTGTTGAATAGCTTTAGTTATTTTAGTTACACCTATACTTTTAGACGTCTTATTGGGTCTTGAGTTTGTCGTCTATTTTCTTTATTTTACATATAGAAAAAATTATTTCTGAGAAATTTTAGGATATAAACTCACATATTCATGTCTCTGACACAGAGTCATATAGCGCTCCTACTCTGCCACCTCTGGAGTTTAGCATTACCTGGGCAATAGGGGGAGGGCCCTTTCCGTGTAGGATGTCCAGTTCCTCATATGCAGAGTGATGGAGTCTTACGGGGATCAGGAGCAGACTGGTAAGAATTTGGACTCTATTTTCCCGGTACCTTCCTTTGCTCAGACAGCTAATCATGAGCCTAAGACGGACATCCTGCCTTTGGCAATGTTTTTGCAACTAGTACATCAAGTTTGTAATGTGTTCAGCATTACTCCTGTAGCTTATTACTCTTCTTCTTCTTTGTTTGGGGGGGGAGTCATTCGGCTGATTACTTGGTCATTCTACCTTTGATAGATATTGCTGTGCATGCTAGCACATTTGCTAATCAAGTGAGGGGGTGCTGCTAATGCTATGTCCTCCCCATTTATTGGATCAGCCCACCTTAGCTTTCCATCACTTGGAGAAATCATATTTCGATTCTTAGAGGTTAGATCATCTTTGTTCCTATTTGGGATTCTATGTCTGATGCCACTATTCATTGTAATTAAACTCAGTTTTCCCAAGTTCGTCTGTCCCTTACAACAGTTTTGTGTTTTTCATCTTCTTCGCAACTATTGTGTGAGGCCTATCACAGGTCTTCTGCTCAATTTTCAGAGGATCTTAGTCATTTATTGATTTCTACTTTGTTAAGATTATCAGCTTCCACTCTCTCCTTGGTCTCTTGGTTGGTTTCTTGCTGGGATCTTTTGGAGAGGGATGCCTTGGTTGAGGGAGTTCGACTTCTTTCTTTGGCCCTTAGAGATGTCAGAGAAGCTCTTTTTCTCAGACATTCGATTTTTGAAGGTATTCCAGATTCCATCAAATCTAGGGTGGATGTGGCCTATCTCCACTCTTCTCTTTCAATCCTGGCCTCCCACATTTCCTGGTCTTCTACCGGAAAGTTTCCTGCATCTCCCATTATGGCTTCCAGACCTCCTGCATCGTCTCCATGTTCTATTAGAACACAATGGAGATTTCACGCTTATCAGTGGATATCCACTGCTTGTGTGAAGCACAGACTATGTTGCTGGTAACTACCTTATGGGGTCCAGTCCTGTGGAGGCTTGACTCAGATGGTTTGTGTCAGTATGGGAGACTTTTGCCATAGATCAGTATGTCATTCAAGTTCTTATGAGAAGATTGGTCCTTCATTTCACATCTCCTCCATTGTCTCTCATACAGGTTGTCTTTCCACTCCCAAAGGAACATTTGAAAACCAGTTGTCAAGTGCAAGCCATCCAGTACCTTCTGCTCAAGGAGTCCATAGAGCACATCAACTCCTCTCTCATGGGTTTTTATTCCTGTCTGTTTGTAGTACCAAAGAAGATTGGCACTAGGCAACCTGTCATTGACATTTCTCCCCTCAATCATTTCCTCCAGCCTCCGCAGTTTATGATGGAGTCCTTTCTTTCCCCTTCAGTTGCACTTTTAACACAGTCTATGAATGACAAAAGTTGATATTGCCAATGCCTATTTTCATATTCTGATCACGGATTATTCACGTCATTATCTCTGTTTGGTGCACAAAAGAAAGGTTTTTTTCAGTTTCACGCTCTACCATTCGGCCTCGCATCTGCTCCGTGCGTCTTTTGACGAATAGTTAGATCCTTTTTGCATCATCTTCACTCATTGGACATTCACACTCACCATTATATGGATGACTGGCTTCTCTCACTCCTTCCCACCACTATTCTTACTACCACACAATACCTAGTCCATTTAGGGGTATTTTTCAATTTTCCTCTCAGTTGGGCCCAACCTTCTCCTCTACACCTTCAGGCCATGGAATAGACCATTCTTCTAATACAGCTGTCTCTTTCTCCACTGGTGCATACAGTTCAATCTCTTTTGGGGATGTAGTTATCCTTGGAATCACTCATTCCTATTGGATGGGGTCCACATGCAATCCCTTGGTAGTTGTTATGAACCTGACAGAACATTTGCACAGATGCATTGGATTGTCTGACCAGGGGCAGTCTTAGTCATTCAGGAGCCCTGGCCAGAATTTAGTAAATGGGGTCCCATAATGATAAGAAAACTCAGAAGCAGATTAAAAGACATAGCATAGGGGGCCTTTCTATGTGTGGGGCCCCAGGCAATTGCTTGGATTGCCCAATATGTAAGATCGCTTATGGTCTAATGACCCTACTTGCTTCCAGCCTGTTTGATCTTGGCTGGTGGTTGGACAGGGACACAACAGTATGTGTCCCTCTCCCATTTCCCGTCCAGAGATACATCTTTTCATGGATGCTTCTCTATAGGGATGGGGATATTGTATAGGGGATATGGAATTCAAGGGCCTCTGAACAGAAGAGGAACCTTCTCTCCGCATCAATCTCATAAAGCTTCTAGCAGTTTAATGAGCGATGTTTCAGGGTCTCTCATTGTTGTGAGGAAAGGTGGTAATGCTTCACTCAGACAATTCCACAGTAGTCTCATACATTTCTAAGCAAAGGGTCACTCACTCCAGGTCTCTTTGTTTTCAAACATTGGATATTCTCTCTTGGACCTACAACCATTAGACTGTTCTTCTTGCTTGTCATGTTCGATGTGTAATGAATTTAGTGGCCAATCAGTTATCTCATCCCAACAGGGTTCTTCCCACGGAATAAATGCTTCATCCACAAGTTTTTCGTTGGATCTACTCTTGTTTCAAGACTCCTCAAATCAATGCTTTCACCACACACATGGGAATGCCCAGCTCCCATCCTTTTGGTCTCCTGTACCTCGCCCCAGGGCTTTGTGCATAGATGCTCTCAGCCAGGATTGGACAGGTTCCCTCTGAATCATTTGTTATCCAAAGTCCTTGCGCTGATTCACTCCTCATCCTGTAAAATTCTTCTGGTGTTGCCACATTGGCTGGCTCAATCTTGGTTTACACTCCTTCAGTATCTTCAGGAATGCTAACCTATTCTCCTTCCTTTCTGACCATCTCTCTTACATCAGCCTGGGTCAAACATTTATTTCTGGTGATCACCATTCCTCGATTTCATGCCTGGCTTTTATTCCGTCCATTCCACAACATTAGGGATTGACCTCTGAGGTGGTATCTTTATTTACACAGTCCATTTCGCATTTTTCTTTGGACGTTTATCAACAGAAATGGTTTACTTAATAGTTAGTGATCTCTCAGAAATGGTTTTAATCCTTTTCGTTCCAATGTGTAGCATGTTTCTCAATTTCTGACATTGACATGGTTATTTGACAAAGGTTTGGTGCCTTCGTCCGTTTATCTGTATAAGGCAACTTTGTTAACCACATTCAATTTTTCTAGAAGACAAAGGTTTTGAGTCCCCAGTTTTGTCCTTTCTTCTGAAATTTTAGCAGGTTATCTATCCTCAGTCCTTTCTAGGTTCCTAATTGGTATATCACGGTGGTTCTTCATGCCCTATCTCATCCACCCTTTCAACCTTTGGCATTACGTTCCCTATATCACCTTATTCTTAGACTTAAGACTTTTCTTTTGTTGTTGGCTAATGGATGTCAACATTCAGATGTGTTTGTGATTCATGTTCACAGGATTCTTTAGCATTCCACTTGTACGCAGATAAGTCATTTCTACCCAAAAGTTCAGCAGCTAGAGAGGCGATAAGGCTTTTTCTCCTATTCATCTTCTTCCATTTCTCATTATTATGACCTCTCGATTCCAGATTGTCTTTTGTACACAGTTCAGGCTCTCCAATGTTAGGTTGTGTGCACTAAAGAGTTTTGGGGTTCATGTACCATTTGTTTCTTCATTGGGATGCTACAGTGTTACGTGACTTATCCCCTGTCACTTTGACAGGTTGGATTTGTCAATTGGTTTGTATTGCTTACTCTGGGCTTTCATTGGAGGAGCAGAGACTTCTTCAGGTCTCATCTCATGAAGTTCACAAAATCTCAATGTCCCTGGCAGCTCAGTTGCATCGCCTGTTGGAGGAGCTTGTACAGTACAGGCTGTTAAGTAAGCCATACCTAATACATTTATATCTCATTATTTATAGGATTTGGTGGTTGCCTCCTCAAATGGTTTTTGGTTACACCTCATGGTTATTCTCCATGCCCTGGCTAGATTGTGAGGAAGGTGGGTGACTTCATTTCTTTTGTGTTTATTTCTATTCTTTTTTCTGGGACCCTCCTGACATTTTCATATGGATCCTACTAAGTGGTATGTGATGCCTGGTCAGACATGCTTCTTTCCAGATCTGCACTAGCTACCAGTCAACTGATAAAAAAAAAGATTTCCTGGAAACAATGAGCTCTGTTGAGATAGGGTGTTCCATGAGACCACCTTGTGGCTTTCCATGTGGTAAACAATTATATACACTACTGAATTGCCACTTATGGACTATCATGACTAAATCATAATGTGATTTTGCCCATCCCTGCTGACCCCTGGACTGAATAAATTGGAGTCAGTTTGCTTTTCAAAATAGGGAACTTGGTTCACCTACTGCACTGTCTCTGGAGCATCATTCCTCAAGGCTCCCTAAGGCAAGTTATTACCTAGTGGAGAGTGAGAGTCATTACTGCTCCCAGTTTCTAGTAGCTGGGATGGTGAACAGAGGCCTATTCCTTTTTGTGATGCTTTTTGTCTCTGTGGCTCTTCAGCCTTTACCACGCAGGAATTAGATTTCACATTGTTCGGGTAAAGAGCATACCTGTTCCAGAAGCAGTGCAGACCTCACTGGTGTCCTATTACTATATCTCATTTGTGCACACCTCTTTTCTACTGGCCTCTCCACCTTGTTAATGTGGGATTCTAACTATAGTGTGAGAAGATGCGTGTTTTGGAAGTTAAAATTTTCCTATACAAAAAATGTACTTTGAATAATACTGATCTCCTCACACATTCTTCCGCTCTTCCTTCCCACAATGACCGTTGTTTGGATCTGCTGATTTGGACAGTCTCAAAAAAGTGAATAGGAAATAAAAACGGGGAGCTTATATACAGATCTGTGATAGGGACACGCTGACGCAGGTGGAGAGAATCACAAGATTTAACTTGCTATGGGAGGTAAGTATTATCAGAAATACATTTTCGGTATAGGAAAATGTTAACATTCGTCATATCCATTATTAATGAGGCATTTTACTCAATTCAGAGTTCTTCAGACCAATTGGAATGCAACTAACACAGTAGTGGTGTGAATATTATTTATATAGGCCATATGTTACAACCAGAGTTGGTCCTAGGCAAAATTGTGGTCTCTGTGAACTTTGTATTCAGTGCCCCTGTAAAATTGATACTTGTCACAAAATCAGTCCCACCCATGAATATCGCAAGTAGATAAAAAAGAAGAAAATCTGGTGTAGTGACACCAAGATTTATTAAAGGGTTTTTGCTGTGTTGGGATATATAACTTGTTTATACAACCTGACTCATTATCTTTAAAAATTAATTTAAATTAACACTTCCATGAAGAGAATGGCAAGTACTCATGAGTGAGAGAGAGAGTTCATTTGCAGAGAAAGGATGGTTAAGCAGGAGAAATTTTGGATCTAGGGAGAATCCTCTCCAGGACATAGGACTGTCACCAATACTATGAAAGTCAATAACATTAACTTCCCTGCAACTGCTAACTCATGAAGATCTGCCTGCAGCATGCACACTATGTAAGCAGGCTGTGCAGATGGCCGAGGCCTGCCAGAATGGTGGTGCACCTGATGAGTATGAGACCATATGGAGAGGTCTCTGTCAAACCTCAGTTCATTTCCACTCATAGAACAACAACCCAGGCTCTAGTCAAAACCATCAGTGACGAGTGGACAAAGGCTGGATGTTCTGTTGTCAGAGAAATACAGCCATTTAACTGTTTCTCTAACAGGTAAGGTAGTAGACACACAGGTGAAGATCATGGCCAAAGTTCTAAAGGAAATGGAGAGTTTCACTGGCAAGTCATTGGCAACTCTTGACAACTGGAATTGATCAGACTGTATGACAAGCCACTATGAGCAACTTGTCACCCTCTAGTCATGGACCATAGAATGACTGACTACCTGTTGGGGTGGCAGAGTGCCAGCGAACAGCCTCCAGGAAGAGTTGAGATTATAGGTAACACCTCTTCTCATCACTCCTCTGGATCAGTATGAGAAGGAGAGGCTTTGTACTGGCACACAGAGTCTGTTGAATGATACCAAGCAAATCATGCCCCAACTTTCAAGGAGACCATGAAAGAGGACTTGAATCATTCCCTAAGACATTTCAGACAAGCTACTACTTGGAATCAATGAACTCCCATGCCAGGAAGAAATATCCACACATTCCCAAAATGAAAACAAACTAGATATTACACTGCTAAGCAATAACAAACACATCACCATAGGTGACCTAAACAGTAAAAACACTTGTTTTGGGTGCAGGATCATTAACACAAATGGTGGACATCTTCTAGATTTCTTGGAAGATTCCGATACTACTTTCTTCAATGATAAAACACATACTAGAGACTACTATCATATCAGTAATATCATGGTCCTCTGTATTTGTTCATCAATCTAACTAAATAGTTTTATATCCTTTAATGTTGGAGAAAATTCTGACAATGATCATCTACCAACATAAAATGTCTCTGACCTCTCACTAAATCTAAATAACTTGGGTTATACGTAAAACTTTAACTATTAAAAAGCTAATTGGTAAAAGTACAAATAGATGCTTGATGTTCTTCTTCAAGATGAAACGACCGAGGATCCCTCGAGATAAGTAGATACTACTCAACAATCTCAGAGTGCCTCATAAACACAAATGACAAGCACATACCAAATTATCAGACATAACCATCCATACCATGTGGAGCCACATATACAACTAATCAATAAAATACAAGAACAAAGAGGATTAAGAAATAAATAAATGAAAACAAGAAACCAGCAAATTAAAACAAAAATACATGGGCTCAGAAATCAAATAAAGATAACAAACACACAAAGCTGGGACAAATACTGTACACAACTAAACACAAAACCAATCTTAAAGATTTCTGGACACATTGAAAAGCCTCACTAACATCAACAAAACAAATAACCACATCTATCCAACACTAAAACACAACAGAAATCTGGCATACATCAATAAACAGAAAGCAAACGCTTTCAAAGAACAACTACAAAGCACATTCAAAACACTTTGTGAATACAGTAAACACCGCTGTAAAAATATATCAACACCAATACAAACCTAACTTCACCACAAACATCTAACAAAGCAAAAATGTTGCAAATTAGTAGAATGTTATATATTTTAGTTGTTTTTTTTACAAAAGTAATTAAAGTGTAATTTGAAGTGTAAGTCTTCAAAAACAAATAAATTACACTTCATTAAATATTCATAAGCCCAGCTAACTAAAAATATTCTAAAAAACAGCTTTAAAAATAAAATAAAAATCATAAAATCAAATTCTAACCAGTTTTTAAATAAATTTTATAGCTTTCTAGTATTGGAAGCATATTCACAACATATATGTGTACATTTACAACACACATATATTGCAAAATACACAAAATATAAATAAAAATGTACTAATTTTCATGCTACTTATTTTTTCTCACTCTCACCTCTGGTATATTTCGAGTTGTAAGCTCAATATCTAATCTAATTCGTATGAAGTATACACAAATTCCATCAAGAAGAACATCTTTCCCATTTGTCACAATAATCCTTGGTATCAATTGAGATTTAGCTGGTGCATTCACTACTCTGCCACATTCTGTTAAAAAATGTTATAGCTTATAAAATATATGGTATTTTATTTAAACAAAACAACAACAACACAAAAACAAGACAGTGCTTAAAATGAGATTTTCATACTCTTATCATACAACAACATTTATGATATTACCATGCAACAGACAGCAGGGCAATACTTCAAAACTGTAAAAGTAGTGAACTTTAATCAGAGTCACTTATATCACAAGAATAAGACCCTATGATTAAAACAATTAAAAATGGATTGAGGCTAGACCATGTCATGTAACTAGGTTCATTCTCCATGTTGGTTTAAAGAACAGTTGCTGAATATGTGCTGTAAGTCTAGTACACTGTTTTGGAGACTTATTGAATCATAAACTTGATTTTATTCATTAATTTCTGACAGAACTCTCAAGTTACTGATGTATTTACATGCTGTTCACTTCAAGAAGGGTCTACATAATGCATCAGAAAATCGTTCAAAATTTGCTTTATTTACTTAACGTATTAGCATTACACCTTCAACAAGAACATTTTTTGTAATGAACTCTATCATTTACTTTGTACCTGCTGCACTGGTCAAAGTACTTTTCTCCCTTTCAGGATTGCCCTACATTTTCTGGGTAAACTAAAACACATACAAAATCACAGTAATAATTAGTGGGATTAACTGCAATAATGATGGTATTTGTCTTTTGCAGGGATAATGGGAACAATCTTTTGCTGAAAAATGGCTACTGGCCATCAGTTGTGCTGATGTGATTTCACTGAGAACACTGCTTTTCTTCAAATATTCTTATGTTGCAGTTATTCCAAACCACATACAAATGCCAGAAGCATCAGTTTCGAAGTTGACCTGTACGTGCAAAGTCTCAAAATGCTAAAACGTTACCAGTGCAGAAGGTGAAAATTGAATGATAAGATGCATTACAAAAAATGTATACTCCTGATGAAAGCATAAAGCCAAAGCATTATGTTAATAAAGAAAACTGAAAGATTCTTTGGAGTTCACAGTAGTTTCATTTATTCACATTGTCAAACCCTTTTACAAAACTATAGGATACAAAGGTAAGTGTATGAAAACACTACAGAGTGATTATCAAGAAAATCTCATATCTAAAATGATTGTACCTTAAAAACATTTTGTCCTGGGTAAACTAAAGTTCACTACTGGCATGTTACGAATCAAAACTTTTATTTAGAGAAGTTTGAACATGCTTTACAAACTCACAGAATAAGCCTTTGTTATTCAAAAGAATTAAACATACCAGGTCCAGGTGGCTCTGCAATTTGATAGAAAAACATCAAAGATCTTGAACCTCTTTTCTTGATGAATTTACTGCACATTTCCACACCCTAGTTTAAAAAAAAAGAAAAGTCAGTTGTGACAAGAAAGAACACATAAGAATGTGATACATATAATGTAGCATAAAAATATTACTTTCAAGCTAGCTATCTGTATTGAAAATGAAGCAGAGGAGAATTGAAAGGCAATGATCTGTAGCAGTGGTTCTCAAACTTTTCACTCTTCTGTACCACTTTTTTAAATGAAAATAAAACATAAAACAATGACACCAATGTTTCCATATGCACAATCATTTGATTTGTGTGTAAGGTTCAAATAAACACATTTTACATGTTTCAGTGGACAGCATCATGGTTTATAGTTTAAAAACAACAAACTAAAAACCTAGTAGCAAAAATTAATAGTTTTAATCCTTACCCATTAAAGGGAAGGTTGTGATTGTTTTTTCTTGCACAACTGAAGAATATGTGGTGCAGTTTTTGTCAATTTGAAGGGATGAAAACACTAGCAAGTTCATGCAGCCATAGTGATGAAAGTATTGTGTATAAGTACACGAAAAATGAAGTTGAGCTCATTATAAATTAATAATTTTTATAATAATTTTTCACATACTACCAACACTAGTTACAAGTGGCATAGTTTGAAAATCCCAGATGTACAGGATATATTCAGCTGCTAAGATGAAGAAAGATTTTTAAAAATTTATAACTAAATATTAACCCTGAAAATAAATAAAGAATACATGTGGACCATGCTTCTCTAGATGAATCCTTAATGGTTAATAGTTCAATAACTTCCAAAGGTGAGTTTTCTGGCTAATTTAATGTGATATTTTCAGTGTTGGTGTGAACACAGTACCGTGTATGTACACAGACCAACAGCTGACCTGAACAGGGAAAACATTAGCAAAGAGAATAGCCCTAAATATTGCATCCCCTCCCCACCCCCCCAGAAAACTAGTTAACTAGTCCATGGTAGATACATTGGTGGGGCACTGAACAGCCCAGTTTGGAGCACCTGAAGAGACCTACATGGACTATGTAGCTAATTTCAACAGAAAACTGTTCTTTTAGTTGAATAGTGTTGGTATAGTGAAGAAGTGCACTTCACCATATCATTCCCAGTCTGACGGTTTAGTGAAATGGGTAAAAGAGGTTGTCAAGCATATTGCTTGCTAAGTTTGTTAATATCATTCAAACTGACTGAAATAAATATTTAACCATATGTCACAATGATGTATTGTGTAACTGAGAAGAGATCAATGATTTTCTTCATGAAGATTGCTACCCTTATCAGAGTGGCTTCCATTCTCTGCAACTGATGGTAGGATTTCACTTGGAAAGGACTTGTGTAATGAAAGGAGTATTTTCATTTGTGGATGTAAGAATTTATTTTTGCATAGCATAAGTTATGATTATTTTAAAAGGGTGTTATTTCATGTATTTTGTTTTTCATTGTTTAAAGGGTACTGAGAATTGCAACGTGTTTCATTGTTTAATTTTCATTTTTGCCTAAATCTTTACTTTTTAGAGTATTGTGACTTGTAATGTGTTCCATTGTTTGAAGGTTATTATTTTTGCCTGATTTTTGATGTTAAATTGTATTTTATCTATTTTCATTGTTAATTGCTTTTTATTTTGTTTTGCCTTGTTTTCTTGCATACTTTGCTACACTACCATGGGGGCATAATGCTGTGAGGGTCAATCCCACTATACAATCATAAAAGAACAGCCCAAGAGTTAGAGATAACTCCTGTTGGCTACCTGCCTTCCATCTAGTTTATCACTGCTAAATTACGGACAGCTAGTGCACATATCCTTCCAGTAGCTCTCTCCTAAACAAACCCTCCTAAATGGGTAAATTATATTTAAGGATATTTCATTAAAGTCTATTTTCTTTGTTTTTATTATTTATTGTTTAGAAGTATGTGTAATTTGTTAGACTATCCCTTCTTTATGTGGGTGGGTAAGTTGGAAACTGTGCCTTTTTGCCTTTGTGTTTGGTAGTGTTATGAAAAATGGTTTTACTGAAACAAGATGAGCTATACCACTTTTAAAAAGGCGTCAGAGTTTTATAATGTGTGTGACCACCATAATAAACTGATATTAGAACTTTTCACACTTAGTAAATTAATGCTTCAGTGTTGTTATGTTATTATTTTACATACTAATTTAATCTTTGATTGATCAAAAACTTATAAAAAGTAAACTTTTGCAAAATGACTATGATTATAACCAAAAAAAGTATATTTTATTCTTCTTCTTTACCAGAAACAACTCATTATATTATTCAAAGGTATTTAGTTATTAAGTTCCTAGTCCCTCAAAATATATCTTAGGAAAAAATATAATATAAAAAAGAAAAGGGTTTTTGTTAGAGCTAAATGCTTATGTCACATTAATATAATTGTTTTTAACACTTAATAGTTTACATAAACCAAATATTAATCACATTATTGACTGAAAATAACTTTTGATTCGCCTGTCATGATAAACTTGTGAATAAAATCGTAGTAATATGCATAATTAGCCAATGTGATTAACAAATTGCATATTATTATTGTTATAAATTAAAACATATGCTTTAACCTTTCTAGTATCTAATACATGTTCTTCCACAGTAGAAGGATCTAATTGAAGCCTCTGTGCAACCAATTCAAAAATATGTCGATGAGATTCACACAAAACTGATTTTCGTCTTTCTCGATTTTCTTTCATCCGATGCTAATAACAGCAAATATATATATATATAGAGAGAGAGAAGAAAAAAAAAGGAATTATTTAACTTACAAAAGCTTGTTAAACACGTTATAACAAATACGGCAGTCAAAATTCATAACAAATTGTGAAAAGTTAGTAAAAATTATGTTGAACTTTCAATAGTTACTAGTATAATAAACACAATGCTGTGCTGCCAAATTTTGAGGACCGAGACAAGAAAATAAATAAGGCCCATACTATATGTACATCTCAAACAAGGTAGTTTTTTATTATACTTCTAGTGTAATGCTAAGGTTAAGTTTTTTGTTTTCCTAGTGTATTATAGCCTAATGACAAATACATGTTTAAATTATAAAGGTGTAATTTTTGAATAAAAATCGCTTACTTCGACTATGATTTTTCTCTACAATAATTAATTTTGTAAATTGCAACGTAATGATGTATCAAAAAGTTGACTGCCTCTAATAAACCTTCTCTTTGAACTCTAAGCCGCTGGTCAGGTCAAGGTAGCTGTCCTTTTTATAGTTTTTTTTCTCCTCTTTTTTGGGGGTTAAGGGGGAAGGGCGTGTTAATTTGTTTTAATGAAATATGTTATAAGACTTCCACACAAAAAAAAGAAACAAATGTTGTATTCATCTAAATCCGCTCGATCTAAAACTTCATCAAAACTATATTTTTTGAGCTTTTTCGCCCAAAAAACTAGGTGATAATGTCATCGTAATTTATTCTCTTGCAACCTCATTCTCAACAAACAAGACTGTAAGACCAGTCAGCCCTTCTTGTCACATGTTGGATCATAAATAATTCTTGATTATAGTTTCGTTTTCAGTTTACTTACTGATTAAGTATATTTTATAACAAGTTACAGCTTTTATAGTGAGTAGGATTTGTTTTTGGCACAGGTACGACGTTTCGATCACTGATACGATCATTCTCAAGTACACAAGTTTTAATGGTAAAGAACATTTTAGTATTTATATTCTAAATTTAATAGTGGTTACTTATGCACGTACATATCAATCTGCGTGAATTAACAGATTATTTATTTATGGCTAAACATAAAACAAGCAATCAAAAGTGAATAAATATTTAAAAAACAAAAACAACTATAGAATATTGTCACGTCTCTAGTCGTTTGTTAATTTCCGGTATAAATTCTTACCGAGGAACTTCAGCGATAGATGTCCTTTCTTAAATAAAACTAGTTTATTCTTTCTCAATACGACATTGCAATACACTTAATTTCCACAGTCCCTTTAACTTAAACAC
>NW_013665943.1:116165-132875 GCF_000517525.1 Limulus polyphemus | reverse complement strand
ATCTCCCTATCTGCAATTTTATCTCCGCTTTATTTGCCGGGCTTATATACTAAAATAGAAGGCGCCTAGAAAAGACTAGAGTTGCTAGGAACAGTCATGATCCTTCCAGAAACTCATGACGCGATACAAGCATCACGTGACTTCCGCTGTCGTAAAAATATGTTATGCAAAATGTTTGCATAAGATTACAAATATATGGAGACATAACGATCAAAGACATATAGATATGTGCCCAAGTATTTGTTAATTGTAGGATTGTTTGATTTTATCAATAAAGCATCACTGTTTTTTTTCTTTCTATTAATCTCAAGTTCGTGTTTTACTACTGTGACATTCTGTTCAGAAAAATTCTGTTTGTTTTTACTCATATGCTAATCGACTTGGGAAGAAGTTTTCCGTTTTCTTTTAACTTGATCTTCAACTTACACTCTGTTTCACCTATATAAAAGGCTGGGCAACTGTTACATATTATTTTGTTAACGTTTCCTGGTGGGAAACAAGAAACACGTAAAACCCCTAAGGAACAGAGAAATATTAGCATACCTCTATCAGAAATTTGGAAAAGACTAGCACGTAAATATAATCTTAACATAACGCCCAGATTCGTTTTCATCATCGGAATAAAAATTAATTACATGTTAAGAAAATAATATAACAAACCCACCCCACTAGGAAACATTTACAAAATGTGTAGGAGTTACCTTGCCTTTTCATAGATGAAACAGGACGTAACTTGAAGATTAGGTTAACTAGAATGCCATAACTGCATGGAAATTTAGTAAAATACGTGAATACAGCTGAATAAAGAAATGTTCTAAATTAGGTATGGAAGGATGAAATTCGTAAATATTTCAGGTATCACAGCTCTTCGTCTTTTACACTTCCTGTAAGAGCTGCTCAATATAATCAGGAATTTTATTACATCTTTTACATTCACTAGTGTGATCATTCTCAAGTACATAAGTTTAATGTAGAGAATTGTTACGCCTCTGTTCATTTGTTATTTTCCGTATAAATTCTTTCCGAGAAACTTCAGCGATACAAGTTCTTTCTTCATTAAAACTAGTTTATTCTTTCTCGATACAACTTTGCAATACACAGAATTTCCACAGTCACTTTAACTTAACACATGCTAGAATTCACAACGATTCACGCACTTTCTTACGGTGCCTACAGCTCGCTTGACTCAATGATCTGTCTCTATATCTCACTATCTGCAACTATATCCCTCCGCTTTATTTGCCGGACTTATATACTAAAATAGAGGGCGTCTGGCAAACACTCGGGCCTTCATGATCCTTCTAGAAACTCATCACGTGTGACCAGCGTCACGTGACTTCCGCTGTCAACAGAATGTTTTAGTATCTAAATCATATTCAACAATTTAACAACGTTTTTAAATATTAGAATTGATACCGGTTATTTATGCATGTACATATGAATCTGCATGAATTGACAGATTATTTATTTATGGCTCAACAGATTAAAAAATCAACCAAAATTAATCAATATAAAAAAAACTAAAAAATATGTTACGAAAAATATTTGCATAAAATTAGGAATGTGTGGGGAAATAACGATCAAAGACATGTAGAGATGTGCTTGGGCTTTTATTAATTTTGAGATTGTTTGATTTTATTAATAAAACTTCTCTGATTTTTCTTCCATTAATGTCAGACTAATGTTTTAGTACTGTGACATTCTGTTCAGAAAAACAGTTTGTTTTTATTCATATGCTCATGGACTTGGAAAGGGGTTTTTTGATGTTCTTTTAAGTAAATGTCTCAAGGTCGAAAATGTGCTAATCCTTTTACACAGGTAAACATGTAAACGATACTACAACCTTTGTTCTTAAGCTAGAATGTACGTGTTTCTTTATGGACTTTTTGAAAGGTGACCTACTCAATAGATAATACAAAACCTGTACAACTAATTACCTTGGATTTAAACCTGGTATTTCCACAGTTCTATATCTTGATTTTACGCTTAAATGCTCTTGAATTTCTTCTTTTCAACCCTAGCAGGCAAACAACATAGAAGGTTCTTGGCCAGTTTTGATAACAGAAAATTGTGCTTTTGTTGTTTTGTTTAAAACTACACCTGTTTTGGCTTGTTTTACGCTACTGCCTGTGATCAGTTTATTCTTCGCTTAACAGTTTTGAGGAAACGTGGCTTTTCTGCTGGACATCAATATACTTGAAACCAGAAAGCCACTGCTAGGTTTGTACTTCCTTCGACCAATGAATCCCTGTACATTATATCTATATTTCCCGTTGACAAGCCTTTGCTATTTCCTCTTATTAAAAACAAGCAGTAACGGCATGCCTAAAGCTTCTAATTTCTGAGAGAAACTAAACTGATTTTAGATCATTTGGATATTTTCTAGTAAGATTCTTTGCTGTCTGATTAACTTCTTCTCCTTACTTAATTACTCTTAGTTCTCATCATTTAAGAAAACAAACATTCCAGAGATGTCTCTGGGGATTTCATATGTTCAACTCATTAATCCTTATATACTTGTCTTCTATAGTATGAGATGACAAAGAGCAAGACTAAGGAACTCCGTCTGCTATCATTTGCTCCCCTTTTCTAATTCTTGCTGTTTCATAAAAATGAGTTTTAATACATATTTCTCGGCTTTCTGTTCGGTTTTGGTGAGAAATTTTTGAAACCTAACAGAATGAAATTACCGTAACATTACTTTTAAAGCAAGTAACATGTCAGCAGGAGACTATACATATATTGAAACAGCCATAGTTATTTACACGATCAATTTCTTGAAGTACAAAATCCCAGTACAAGGAAAGTGAAATATTTTAATTATTTCAAGACAGTACTGCATTTATACAGTGGATCAAAGTTTTTCTCAGTATACCTCTAATTCAATACAGCCAATGCACATATATAACACCTGGAAACTCGTGTAAAACTGCATGGGTTACAGCTACTTTTGAGTACCAACCGTTTCACTTTTGTTAGGTTTGTATTCTCCTTTAAAATGTCTCAGCAAATTGCCGAAGTGAAGAATATGTAAAACTTTTGAATGATGGCGAAAATATCATGACTTGAGGTGCAACACTAAATGCCTTAACACCAAAGTTTATGCACATCAGGGTACAAAGCATGCTTGAGGGTTAAATGGTATTAGTCTTGCAGTCATATTCCAACCATTATCATTGCCCTGACTCCTGAGATCTTTAACGTAAGCCCACCTATTAATTTTATTTGTTCATTTCAGCAGCAAGAGCCCCATCCGTCTTTTTATGAATGACGACAACATTCGTTTGTCACATCCACTTTCATTAACCTTTATGTACACAATACTTTTACTCTTTTATTCCTCGTGAGACACAGCTGGTGTTGCATCAAACATAACAAAATAGTATGTGGGTGTCTATGTTTCTTAGACAACAGTACTCCTTATATTTTCGGAAAAAATCTATAAATGCATTCTCAGTGTTGTTTGAAAAAGAACTAGAATTGTCAAAACTATTTCATATTCATACTCTGTCTAGTTCTTGACTTCGAATTAGATCATATTTTCCTCCAAGTTCAATAAGACCCAGGATAATGCTACTCAATCTATTCTCAAATACATCACATCTGCTATTAAAGGCAAGGTTTCTTTTTGCAAAACAGATAACAACTTCAAGTAGTCAATGGTGCACTAGTCTCCACTGTTGCTGAACGTCTTCAGTGGACATTTGCACTAAGGAGTCAATTAGACTGCTTTTCAACATCCTTTTTGTTTTTCTACACTTTGTGACACATTTCTTGTGAGTTTGTGAATTTCCATGTTCAGCGATTCTTACACTCAGTTTTTACTGTTTAAAAATCGCTGATTCAAAGTGCTAAATAGGCTGTATGCTTTTCTAGTACCACCACACAAAACACACAGAAAACAAACACAAGGCTTTTTTTAGCTTTGAAGTACAACACTTGGGTTCGCTATTTTATTATTGTTTTGCTTAATCTTTAAGATCCACGCACCTATAAAGTGTTTCCTGCTTTAACTTTTGGAATTCAATGCTGAAAAAAAGGAGGGTCAACTAACTGGAGGTCCAACAAGTATCAAGACAGAGTATGGGTCTATTATTCTATGTTCATCTTCAATAAAGAGCCCCCACAAATGTAAGAAACACAATCTTTAATACAAAAAAAAAACAAAAACAAAAATCAGAGTCAAACACGATACACTACAACTAAAATAGGTCAAGTGTGCTGGATTTGCGAGAGAGAAAGATGAAGGAAATACTATAGTGAGCTCTTTCTCATCAGTTTAGATAAGGTAAAAGAAAACAGTGAAAATACAAAACGAAAATATACCCAAAGTTAAAACAATATAATAGAATTGCTTCATGTGTTAAAATGAAAACCTAAGAGTTATAATAAAATTTATAAAGCTAAAATTAAATTTAAAAATCTTACCAGAATCTGTCAAACAGGGACGAACCTGACTTTATATATTTTACACAGCCAAGTTGCTCACCAATTGTTCATCATTCACATGAACTGCATCCACAGCAATTCAAGTGCAAGGGGAGAGCAGCCCCAGGCCATTACACGATTCGCCAACAGAAAAGACAGCTGCTTATTTTGGGACATCATGAGCTATCTTTCCTACAAGAGCACGTGGTTAATTGATAATTAGTGAATTAGGTTCCTGGCACAGCAAGAATAAGAAAAAGTTAGATGTTTACTTGAGTGACTTTCTACATCCAACTGAATTAAAAGAAAACGCAAACATTCCAAAAAAATACGTATTAACTAAGGGTAAACAAACGCATAGTACCGTCCTGTACAATAATCAAGAGCATAATATATATCCAGGTCTTGCATTTTGACAGGTACTATATTACTAAGTAATACCAAAGGGAATCTATAACAAAATGAGGCCATCTTTCTTGTGATGATGAATTTAAGTCTTGAACATCCACCTCTTCAAAAGCTGCTGTTTCCTCTTCATAGATTTTCTTTTTCTGTTTTTGTTTTTTGTAAATAAAGTAATACATCAATAAATTACATACAGAAATCTCTATGCGTTTTTTGTTCTTTTTAATCTAGTTGATCTATGATAGAGTTTGAAAAAATAAACAGTACACCAGAATAGACTACGTTAATGACAATGAAGAAACTTCTCCCTAAAATATAAATGTGAAGCCAAATATATCATTCAGTTTAGTGGTTTTTATGGAATACTATACCTCATCAGTAACCCTGTTTAAGAGTAAATCGAAAGAATAAGACTAGGTTGCATATAATGGTGAAGTGAATATCATATGTAAGCTGACAGCCCTCTCAAAACACGATACAAATTTCTTTCTGTACTTACATATAAACTAATATAAGTAGATTTTAAATAAAAGTTCACTCTCGTTGAAATGCCTACTTTCCAGGTATTATCACGTGACTTTTTTCATGAGCGTGTTTCGGCGGTTGTGACCAAGAATATGCAGAAAACAGCCCCGTACGCAGAATGTTTGAAAGGGGGATTCTAATTTGTGAGATCAAAAGTTAACGTATATTGTGCGAAGCACAATCAGCATGGGGGTCTGGGGGCATTATGGTAAAGTGCTGTACTACCTACATGCAGAGTAGTTATTAATTGTTAAATTATATTACTAATTTAAAAAACTCCATACAACAATAGTATATTGGCTATTTCAATCATTGGCTATCATATACGTACATGCATGCACTACTGAAATAACATGTTAGCATTTTCCATTCTTCTGGGGTACTTTTCCACAAATAACTTACGTGCAATTTCAATGTTGATAGCAGTGTCATAATGATTATGTATTAAAGCTGGAGCATTCAGTCTTTCTTCGGTTTGTGTACACCTCAGGTAAATTAAGTATTCAACCGGCGGAGAGCAGATGCCGAACGTTGACATGAACATGAGCTTATTCGCAGTATCTTTTTACGTCACAAAAATAAGGGGTTCAGCAGACCCCTCGAACCCCCACCCCTTCCTGCGTACGTGCGTGATATGTTTCAGCTTTGTCAATGCTCTGGCATTTTTGTGGTTTTAGTTTTACTACAATCACGAGAGTACTCCGACCAAAGTGTAACCAAGTATTCCTTTTGGTCATGGACCTATACAAGATGGTGGGTACATAAAATTTTCAGCGATCACTGGCTAAAAATGTTTCGAATGGGTCACAATGCATACTGCAATAGCTAACAATAATCATTCCAATGCATAATATATATATATATATACACACACACACACACACATATATATATGAGCATTTAAAAACAATCCTGTGCCACGTGCATGAATGATTGTACAGTATTTCTAGTTAACCCAAATTTTAATTGTCAGTAAATAGTGATGTTCATTCTAGGCTTATAATATAGCTTTTAAGTAGTGAAGTTATATTTTTGTCGAAGAATACATTTAGGCCTACTACCATTTTTTATTACCGCTCATTAACTGGGGTAAGTGAGGTCAACGGTAAGTTTACATACTTGCAACGCTAAGATCTTAGATTTAATTTCCTGTGGTGGACAGAGTGCAGATAGTCTATTATGCAGCTTTGAGCTAAAACAAACTTTCTGAGAAATTGTATATTATTTTCTTCCTCGGCCTGAGCCCATGGTTGTTTGGCGGAAAACCTGAAGATTTATAACACTAAAAATCGGGTTTCGATTTCCACGGTGGGCACAACATAAAAAGCCCATGTATAGCTTTGTACTTACAAAAAATAAACGCAATCTCGACGGGACCGCCCCAATCAACCGCGTCTGGGGCGGCACAGCACTGACTGAACATCAAAAATTAGTTGAGCATGGCGACAAACTTGAAATTTTATGGTGTAAATCTAATACAGATAGGTAAATTAGGGTTTTAAAGGTTTAAACATGCCACAACTGATGTAACCATACCATTTTTTCCTTTTACTCAGAACATTTTAAACTTGGAATTTATTGTTAAACACAAATTACCACATGTTTTTGATAGTGTTTTCATAAAAAATGTTTGATTATGAGTTTCAGGTTTAATAAACATGATGACATGCCAGGCTTACTTCCTTGGAACATATCATTTCTGTATAACGAAGTAACAAACCACATAATGCCAAAAATCCATATTTCTTAAAATTAAGTTCTGTAATGATTACAAAACATAGAACCATCAGTTGGGAACCCTCCCTATCAATGATATATTTGACCGTGTATATTCAGAAATATTTTGTTCTATAAGCTCTGGTTAGCGTGTTGGACTATGGCTCGGAGAAAATCTATGCAGTACTTAAAGATGACTGGAATTCAATTCTTAATGAGTAACTCCAATAGTTTGAAGAAATCGTTCCTCATTGGATTCAGGCAATGACTTCAGCTAAAAATACTAAAGAAATATACTCTACATTTGCTTTATATGCATTTGTTTTGCATTCAGACATTATGAAGTTTTAAAATACCTAGAAAGAACTCAGCATACTTTGAAGTTAGAGCACATGGTGATGACTGAGTAGTCTCTTATATATACATTTGTATGTATCATGCACTGAATGCAAAAGTTGAAACAAAAACACAAGTTAGCACTTCTGCTGTATTGTGTAAAATGCAGGTTGAAAGATCTAGTGCAAGGTCTGTAAACTGACCAAAAAATACACAAATGACGTTTTTCCTACTATTGTATTGTTTTACAACGTGAAAGAGCTTAACAATGTCCTGCTTTCTTCTTAAATTCAGGGCTGAACTAACAGGTAGATTTAAGAACTCTGAACTCGAAATTTCTATTCAATTATCAATCAAAAAAAGCTTGAGGTTTGAATTAAAATAGGCAGTTGTGTTCGTGGTAGGATAGGAAACTATTGGCTATCGTTGGACCCAGAGAGAGCCCTATGGAAATTCTATCTAGTTAGTTATATATAACGTTATTGAAGAGGAGATGCTTTAACTTTGAGGGTGAGGGCAAGAATGTTGAAGAATTATCTTCTGGACAAACCAGGATACTGCTCAATATTTTAAGGAAGAAGTAGGTCCACGATTAAATTTAGAGTATAAAGAGATCCAATATAAAAACTAGGCATAACATATTAACCGGTAAAGGAAATTTTAGAGATTTCAGAAGCAAAAGTGAAAATGCCACCTAAAAGCTTGGGAGTTTCCAATATAATCAGCGTCCATTACTTAAATCTAGCCACTCAACTAAAACCAAAGGTCACAAAATTTAACTTAAGGATTTCTTCATCATTACTATACAGCATCTTCAGACTTTGACACTTTCTTGCTGTTTCGAACATCTAATAACGTTTCTAAATTTCTTGCATATGTGAACTCCCAATACATAATATGAAGTACACATACGAACTCGCAGAAAACAGATTCTTACCTTTCCTTAATATCAGGATTTCTGAAGAAGGTAAAAAAATGTTCTATCCTTTTACGTAAAAATATTTTTACAGGCCTTCACAATAATTTTAACAACTTTATCTCCAACCTTTCCATACAAAACCTGGTCATGTCACTTTTCAACACAATTTTAAATCTCTGCTTTAATTAATCTCATTTTACAATTATATTATTATTTGTTATTATACATTTATTTTCATATCGATGTTGTTTAGATTAAGTTTATATTTAAAAATATACATAGCTTGTACTGTTAAATATGTATTGCGAAACTCCCGTTTATTCTCCAAAGTTGTAGAAGATTCTCAAGAGTAAGAATCAACAATATGCGTGTGTACGTAAACGCTTAAGTGTAGTTCAGTATTGTTACGTAAAACTGAAATTTCTAGAACGCCTCCACACGGCTATAAATATAACCAACGCGACGCGCCAGAAGAGAGTATCTATTATTAGTTCACTATAGTCAGTGTGCTAGAAACTTCAAAAGCTATAACTGTGATTGTTATAGCGCTTACCAATCGGAAAACTTCAAATATTTGACCAGGAGCATTTACAAAATTCGAACATCACAACTCATTTAACTTCAGTGGATTCACATCGGACATTAATACTTTTACGAAAACATTACATAACGTCATCGGCGGAAACTCAATCTCTAATAGGCATATGATCATTGAGAACTACAGGGCTAGCTAGCTCCATACTAAGTGACTTGTACCTATATCAACTCGTAATCAACTCGCTCATTGTGGACCCTCGATAAGATATCAAGGAATTTCCAAACAAGAAAGAAGACTTTATATTGCTTGTAAGTTTGTGAAACTTTTGTTTATAAATCATTGTTTGCAGTAATTATTTATAATAACTGTTATTATAAACTGTATTGTTGTGTGTATATTAAAACGTATTTGTGTTAAAAAAGAAAACCGTGTGTACCAATCTTGTTGGCAAATATCATAAACGGACTATATATCGGCATTTATTTAACTACAAAATTTAAATTATCATTTGACTCAATTTCAGATCATTTGAAATTCTAATACGTAACAACACAAAGAAAATGCACTTCTACAGAAACACCTGTTAAACAATGGCTATCCTACCGACTTTCTAACAAACATTTCGCAAATTTCTAAGAAACAGATTTCAGCTACTCGCTACTTTACACACCATCCCCAACTTTCCCCTCATTATCCGCCTTCTTTTTATGGGTTCACGAACCTCAGAAATTAAAAAAACAACTCTCCTCGTTCATAAAAAACTTTTACCCTCAAATTCAGCTGAGACGCACTAAAACTTCTTTCAGTATAAATATCGAATACCAACGTTTTAGGTTCATAGCTCGTGCTAGTGTAGTGACATGTGTGTAGTGACTGTAAGGTTTTAAGCATTGGTAAACCAAAATGCTATTTAAATGCTAAAATCTGAATATTTAGGAGTAGCCAATAAGACCAGTTGGCCATTACTTAAAATCAGTCGCTCAACTATTCGTTCGCATGCTGAAACCACAGGTCACAACATACTGTGTTACGATTTTTCCGTCATTACTACGCGATATTCAGACCTTAAACTTCAAATATGATTTTATTTAGTAGAAAAAGTATTTAGAAGCTATAAATATAATTGGCAAATACAAATACTATCATAAGAAATCATAAATACCTGCAAAATCTCCCCTTAGGAAAAGCAGATTTTACTGTTTGTTTTACGTTTTTTTAATAAGTGAATACTAAAAATCACAAACTATGAATTACCTGTTTTTCCTTCGATGATTCTCCATGAAACCCTGTGGGAATAATGCTTTTCCTCCGTTTTGAAGTCAAAGGCACCGTTATACTTGCTTTTCCAAGCTTTGAAATAGTTGAGATGTCGTCAGTTGTTTCATTGTCTTCCTGCTCATTTTCAAACATAGTGTAAACTTATCTAGTTATGTCCTTTTTAAAACTGAAATAAAAACAACGTGTGTTAATTTCAAGTTTATCATTAGAAAAATTTATCGTGAACAATTTACCAAAAAATAAATAAAAACACAAAACAATTTTTTTCGTGAATCACTGAGTATACTGCAATGATCATATCATAAAGAGGAAAAGTTATTGTTTAGAGTAGCAACAATTTACTTGATTGCTACATGAAATTATCTTGCATTTTTAAACTTAAAATGTTTAAACATTTTACTCTTAGAATTCATTAAATAAATAATGAAAACCCAGCCCACCCGAATTCAATTACACCTTGTCACAAAACATTTCTGACCTCACCCTACTAACAACTGAGCTTTCTGAAGTTGCGGTTCTGTTGCCAAAACCATTACCTCAACTAAAGGATGCCACTGCTAAGTAGGTTTGAATGTTTCCTGGAGTTTACTTCAATATCAATAACATTGTTACGACGGACGCTGTAACTGATAAAAAGTGATAATCGTGGTTAAAAAATTGAAAAATTGCTGTAGTGACGTTACTAGTGCCATTTTTGGAACCAGCGATTTCCTATATACATAAACGAAAATTTCGCTCGCATATTTTACGATTCGCCATGCAGATTGTTCTAAGTATCCGTACACACTACATAACCACAATGTAATTTCCTTTAATTGAAACACATTTATTCACCATCGTGAACTCTCTATAACTATAGCCTGACCAACCTACAGTAAAAGTCACTCGAAAAAAGATTACTGCCTATAAGTAAGAAAGTTTGACACAGAATATAGAAACTGACTAATTAATGATATAGATCACAGTCAGTAAGAGAGATAAAAGCTCATAAAGTAGTATTAATCAAATGAGTTTTTGTAGTAAATATTTTAATTAAAGCACGTTTAAGTTCAGTTCAGTAAAATGAAGGGCTTACGTTTAACTTTTTTAGGGAGCCAGCCGGGCTCTCAAAACGTGCATTTATAGGGGCCAATGCTATAGCTCATTGTAAAATGTACTCCATTGCAGAGGTTCTCAGAAAAATAGCGTATATTACGTAAATAAAAGTCGCCCAAATCACACAAAAACGCCCAAAGTTAAATATTTTCTTAAATGAAGAGAACCAATTGTTGATGATCCGAAAAAGAATTGAACAGAAAAAAAAAAGTAAAGGGACCGTGAGTATGAAATAGAAAAAGATGAAAGGTGGTTATAGGGACGAATGGGAGAGGGATATTAACTGGTTACACTGTGACGAAGACGGTGGCGTAATATTCTGAACGGTATGTCGAGAGGTATTAGTGGACTACTAGCGATGAAGAAAATGTGAATCTGAAAACGCTATATGTGGTCTATTAGCATCTAACAGCCCCGTAATTGTTCCGCGTACATGTTTCGCACCAAATTAAAAATCTGTTGCCATAACAATTAATACACCCTTTGCTAACAGACCATTAATAGTTTTCAGAATACCACCTCATGATTGGCCAATCATAGTTGGGTATCGTCAGACAAGCATTTAACGAAACTCGAATCGGGCCATATCACAAAATTTATGGAAATTCCATTATTTTGGGTTTTTTAATTTTTTTAAGGAAAACATGTATCTTAAAACATAAACCAAATATATATATGTATAGTGTACCAGAAGATGCCAAAAAATGCCTGAAAAGCATCAGAATCTTTTGTCACCGAAAGACCAGTACTCTTACAAGAAATAAGAAATCTAATCTATGAATTATACAGCCATTTTTTTTTTCATCGTGCAATTTACGTTTTTAATAACTGCTTGCGTAATGCAAATATTAGATTTATACACACAAAACCACTGGCAAACATACTAATCCAATTATCGCAAGTTCATACCAGGCCCTAAACTGGACTTCAAAGTTTTATGCATAGAACTCCTACTCTGCATAAAGCACTAATGCATTCTAGCACAACGTCCATAGGGCAGTATCATTTCTTCTACAGGTGTATTTACTATTACATTCACGATTACTATTTAGAATGTTTCCCAGGTGCTCAGTGCAGAGCATGCTAACATTTTTATGTATCAATTTCACAAGCCACGGAGACATGAACCCCCTAGCCTCTAATTGAACAAGGCGCAATGCAACCGTGGACCCCCTAGATTGCGATATCCTGACGCATCGGCGAGCAGCTTTGTTTGCGGCATGTGTCCTTTGGGTTAGTGCAATCAAGCATGAAACACACCATCTTGAACACACATTGCTTGACCTGTATGCACAATACATACACACACGTCAAGTATCGCTTACACACATACATGTACACAATGTTTGTTAGGCATGCTACATGGTGTATACATCGAACACCAACACAGCTGGCACACACACGCCTTCGACTAAACATTCGTTGCTGGGGCATTCATAGTGACACGTGTGTGGATTGTACATGACTGACGAGTGTTCGTAAATTTGGAAAGGTCAATTCATTTGTTTGTCATAAGTTCTGTTCGGTTAAGAAACGTTTAGATTAATTAATGTGGAGTCAAACTTTTAATGGCTCTTTTGATTTTATGAGGTCACGCCGATATTTCTTGAGGCCGCTAATTTCGAACCCTGACTGTACTGCACATGGGGATGTAAATATGTTTACAGGTAACTTAAGAAACTTTTTTCTAGTGATCAACCTTTTTTTCATCGACATTTCGCCTTGCAACTTCTTCAGAAGGTTAACACTCTCCATCACAATAATAGGTCGACAACAGATATTTATCCTAAGCCTAGTGCTATAACTAGAAGGTTGTTAAGTTCTTGAAGCCACAAGATAATAAAAAATTCCCTGGTAAAAAGGATTTTCTATCAACTTTCTCCTGTGATATCTAATAGCTTAACCAAAACTAGTTTAGAATTGTAATTATGTTGAAACAATTTACATGTAGTTTATATCTAAGTAGAAATAAAACCTCATCCAAATTTTTTGTTGGATTTTAGAACTACTATGTAAATAAGTATAACGTTATAGTATACAAATATACACATATTTATTTAACATCACAGACATTTTTCTTCATTCATCTTTAAACCTCTAAAAATAGAGAGTGAAAACAATTAAGTAACCGTATAATTGCCTGATTAGTAGCATAATATTTTCGTTTTCAATATATAAAATTCGGCTTATCTGTACTTCACCATTATGCAGCACTCTTCAAGAGTTGTCATACCATATTAACATCACAGAACCTCCCATCAATGTTTTGAAATCATATTGTTCTCATCTATATTCATTGGTGCAGAATAAAGTAATAGTTAACGCCATTTCCCAGCGAAAACTTTAATCCAAAACTAGCATCTGAAGTTGTTGTTTTTCATGTTCTTGAAATAGCATTTAGTTTTCCAAATAATGCAGAAAGTAATATATTTATAGTTAACTTACTTATCCATCAGGAAACAAGTAAAAACTTATTTGTATAATATAAATATAAAAGGAAACAATGACCCTTCTATATAAAACCAATAAATGAATTGTTAACTTCCATAAACCTCTCACCGTGCATCCCACGGGCATATCTGCTAGTGAATATTGATTCGAATTGGTAATATTGTCTGTTTGTTTGTAATTAAGCACAATGCTACACAATGTACTCTGCCCACCACGGGTATCGAAACCGGTTTCTAGCGGTGTAAGACCGCAGACATCCCGCTGTGCTACTGGAGGGCGGCAATACTCTCATAAAACCAAAAACCTTCCAAGTTCTATAGTGTCTAACTTAACCAAATTCTTAGTTCATATGCAATTACTTAGTTTCTCGATATCCTTTGTAAAATTGTATGTTTAAACACATGCTGTTAACATTTAAATATATTTAAGTTTGGAACTCTATAAGAATTAAAAATGGTTATTTCTGTTAGTACTAAACCTAAGTTAAAAGTTACGACTTTAACTTAAAGTTTAAGAAGTATAAATATCATTTTACGCTAGTACTATTCTACATTACATTTACAAATACACAGGTCGTTAAAAATAAAAATAGGTTTTGTATAAAGTAGAGAACTAAGTATACCTTGGACCGGAGGACTATTCAGAAAATTATTCTACCTAACAACATCAACAAAAATGTCTGTACGCGGCTGTGACCTTGTGATTGTCCTAATCACTAAACAACCTAATTAAGATTAATATTTCAAGAAACCTTTGCCTAAGCCTACATCAATCACCTAACTCCACCACAGTACATTAAGTCTATGTTAATATTAAACTTTAACTTAGGCCTACTTTACTGTGAAAGCGAAAGCTATGCGGATAAATTCATATAATTGCATCACAAAGTTTTGCACTTACTTAAAAAACAAAAAAAGACACATAGAAGGACGTTTATAATTTTACTTACCTTATCGCTAACTTTTCGTTTCCCCTTTCAGTTACTGAATTAATTTCTTATTGATGTTTCTGTAATTAAATCCGAGAACAGGATCTAACTCTTATCTGTTATTGTTACTCGTATTCCTTAAACTGACAAGACGTTCCAAATAGCGCAATGAAATCTAGTTATGTTCTTCTGCAATAATTATAAATAACAGTAGTTCATTTATTATGCACTAAAACTTAAAACAGTACATAATAACCTTAAACCAAAACAACCACATAATTCTATTTGCCTCACAAGAGCAAAATATTGTAAAATGTTCTTGTTTTTTTTTCTCACTTGCAACATGAAAAATTATCATATGAAAGTTTCTATTTTTGAAATCTTTAGAAATGTACTTAAGGACTGATCTTGCGCTAAATCGATTTTATAGGTGTTTGATCGTGCTTGTTGCAACCTGGAAGGGTCAGGTGCTATGAAGACCTCTTCCTCCTATTTAAGGATTATGATAACTAATAATTGATTTTAAATTTGATACTATAATTTTTAATACATTACAAACCATTAACAGGCTCATCAGATATATATATATATTTGAAATTAAAATGTTGTTTGTTTCCAGCAAGCATAAGATTACATCACAATATCAGAGTTGATATCTAATCGCACCGCCTTTCACTCGCCTAGTACAAGTTTCCGGAAAGAAGAATTGAATGTATAGTAAAATTTCAGCTTTACTTTATCTTTTGTATTGACAAGGTCTTTCTCTCAGTATCAGAGCTCATTAGGTCGGCTAGATTACTTTCAAATATATAACGTCTTAGCTGGGACACAATTTATATCAGACTTTATGGGCTATTAAGTTTCATGACGTATAATGCCTACGCGGGCAAAGCATCGCCCAATAGTCGATACCACTGATCTGTATTATAGAAATAAGTGGTCGATACTTAGTGAGGTTATCATTTTTATTAATATTATTGTGATGTGGTATCAAACTATTATCAACTACTGGATCACGCTTCTTCACTTGAGGCGCTATATGCTGAAAAGTTCAGTGTAACTTATTCATTTATCGAAAGTCGCTGCACTTTATAGTTTTCTTGTTTGTTTCAGAATTTCGCACAATACTACAAACAAACTATCTGCAATTTACAATCCACGATTTAAAAATGATATACTAGAAGAAAGGCAGCTAATTAACAGCACCCACCAAATAGTGAGATTTTACAAACACTTACTCTTGTAACAAAACCATGACCTCAAAGCATGGAGCACATATTAGCAGCAATAAATCACAAACCATGAATCCTTAGATTCACAGTCCGGGTACACTATCTATTAAAGCTATGCCTGGCTCGTTGAAGTTAAAACTCGCTTTATTGTACCATATAAAAAATATAAAACATGCTATAAGATAAAAATATCTTTTAACTTGCTTTCAGGTGGCATTAAATGAAGAAATAATACCATACATTATCAAAATCCTTTGAAAAGATTGTCAACATTTTACACCTAGAATCTTCTATTAGAACTAACAATTTCCATTAGTGAAACAACAACATGCATGAACTATGCTAAACACATGAAATATAGTAAATGTTATAGATTTCTCAACATACCATAAAACACGACTACAAACAGAAAATTGTTAACAAACCAGTATATCACCACACTGTATTTAATTCGACTACCTTATCTTCATGATATGTCTTTAATTGACATTATACAAAGGGAAAAGTTTTTGAAATCGTAATAAAAGATGCTATGTAAAGTCATTTAACAAAATTTAAAACTTTGTTGGATAGTCAGCGTGGTTTCATTAGGAAGATATAAAATATGAGTATAGTCTGTTCAAGTTGAGTATATCATAGTTAATAGTGTTGCGTCAGCGAGTCACATGACTACTGTGACGCCACGTTTCTAAAACTATCCTGTACCTTGGCGAATGCTCTAGTATTTACTAGATATAGGGTAGTCTGGTATATAAAAGAGGGTGACAACGTGACGGGATAATGTAATGTGTGTGAGTAGATAGTGAGTAATCGAACTGCAGTCACAGGGTATTGTTGAAGTTAACGTTCGTTCGTTATA
>NW_013665943.1:91823-116135 GCF_000517525.1 Limulus polyphemus | reverse complement strand
AAGTAAAGACTTGTGTCGTTAAAGTTTCGTCGGAACGAAGTTACGGAAAGTTAATTAACAAACGGAGACGTAACAATAGTAATAAGGTTGAACCTATTGGAGTTTCTGTTAGTGGTTATAAGGGGAGAAGGCTTTTAGTTGGAATTTGTTACAGACCACCAGATGAAGTTGATGGAATTAATGAGAAATTCCATGTTAAGATAAACAATTAAATTGTTAATGATGTTATACATATGGGGACTGTTATAGTCAAATTATGAGGGATGCAGTTTCTAAAAGTGTTCAGGATGGTTTTCTTCGTCGATTGTCTAAGGAATCTACTAGGCACATTGATATTTTAGACTTATTGTTAAATTCTAATAAAGAAATGGTTGATATGGTAGAGTCTGGGAACATCTGTGTGAAAGGGATGATTCCTCAATTAGATTTGATCTTTTGCTACTTATGGGGATAAGGAATAATGAGATTTTTGTTCAAATTTCAGAAAAAGTTAGATTTGGAAGATATGAGACAAAAATTATGTGCTGTAAATTGGAAAACTGAATTAGTAGGTAATACTGACCAAATGTAGAAAACTTTTAAAAATTATTAAGTTACCAAAATAAACATGTTCCATATAGTAAAACAAAAAAGGGTGACTGCAAGTAAAAACCAGATTAGTTCATAAAAGGGTATAAAGGATAAAAGTAAAGAAAACATTATAAATATAAAAAGTTAAAATTGACCACAATGCTACCCCCCTCCCCCCCACCAGTGGTTCAGTGATAAGTCTAAAGACTTATAACTCTAGAAACTGGGTTTCGATACCCATGGTGGACACAGTAGAGACAGCTCATTGTGTAGCTCTGTGCTTCGCAATAAACAAACAAATAAATTGACTGCAATGAGAGGAGATTTGGAGGATTATAGGAAATCAAGAGAGTAGGTCAAAATGAAATTAGGAAATCAAATAAACAAATGAATAAGGTTGATTGAAAATGTAGAATTTAATAGTAAGGATCCCACCAAATATATTAAAGTAAACAAAATGATACGATGGAAGAGATAATGCAGGAATACCAATATCTGATGATTATGGGATGGCAGATATATTAAATTTTATATTAAATATTGGGCGTTTTTCGTGCATTAGTGGCGTCAACACGTTAGTCTGGCAGTATGCAGAGTTTGTTACCATTTTTCTGGGCTCCTTCTGGATGTTTAACTTAACTTATAGCCGCAATCTACAACCACCATAAATCCTTTGTAACGACATTTCTTGCATAATTTTGGAACTGTTGTATCACCAGTAACAATTATAAATTGCCCAGATATTTACAGACATGTTCACACATATTCTACTTCCAATGTGATGACAAACCTCTACTTGTCACATATCAGATACCGCTTGTACAGTTTTTAACATTTGGTCTTCCATTCAGCTATGTTGCTTGAGGAGAAACTTATGAACGGGGCTCTTGTGACACTTCTGTATAGTTAAATTTATTATTGTTGTTTTGTTTTTGTTAGTGCAAATCTACACAATGGGCTATCTGCTTTCTGTCCTGATTTTAACTTTGTAGGTTAGTAAACTTACCGCTGGTTCACTTGTGGGAACATAAATCTATATAAGTTGTCTTGTTTGCAGTTCCAAGAGAGATCCGTACCTTAGCTGCAACGGTGAACATAAAATGCAAAAGTATTCACCTCCTACCGATAATGTCACATTTTGATGAAATTCAGATAATGTAAACATTTTTTTTAATTAACTTGTTGTTATTCAAAACTCTAATGATCAAACTTAACACTATTATGTGTGAAGGAAGTTGAATGTCAGCAAAACCTACAAAGAAAAAATATAAATTTATATTTGCTGATTGCATATGCATTCAAACCCTAAGTCTGTACCTGGTGGAAGCACATTTAGTAGCAATTACTGCTGTGAGTCTATTTGGATAGGTCGCTACCATTTTTGCACAATGGGACCTTGTACTTTTTGCCCATTCTTCCTGGCAAAATTGTTCTAATTCTGATAAGTTCGTTGAGGATCGTTGATGAGCTGCAATCTTCAAGTTTCGCCATAAATTTTTCATTGGATTCAAATCACAACTTTGACTGAGACACTCCAAAATATTCAGTTCTTTTTTTTTTTAAACCACCCCAGTGTGGCTTTGAACTTGCACCAAACATAACGCTTTGGATTTAGATCAAAAAGCTCAATTTAGTCTCGTGTGACCACAAAAACCTTCTGTCACATGTTTTGTCGCAAACTCCATACGAGATTTAAGATGATTATTTTTCAGTAATGACTTCTTTCTTGTCACTTGTCCATACAGGCCAGCTTTGTGTAATGAACCGAGATATTGTCGCTATATGAACATTGACTCCAATCTCAGACATGGAACTTTGCAAGTCTTTCAAAATCACTGTTGGCTTCACAGTGGCATTCCTAATCAGTTTCCTGCTTGGCTGTTTGCTTAGTTTGGAAGGGCGGCCTTATCTGGGTAGTGACTGGATGATATGAAGTACATTCCCATTCTAAATGATGGACTTCACTGTACTCAAAGGGATAATCAGCGACTTTGAAATCTTCTTGTAACCTTCTCCTGACCTATGATTCTCTATCATTTTATCCCTGACTTGTTTGGAAAGATCTTTGATCTTCATGGTTGGTTTGTCGTATCACAATGTGAGTTGTGGCTTGAACAGATGAAGTTATTCGGAACTCAAGTAAAACCACCTTGATTACACACAGACAGAGACCATTTAATTAATTTTGTGTCCTTTCAAATTAATTTTTTGTACATGAAATGATTTAGGGTGGCCGTAGCAAAGGGGTTGAACACTTATACAATTGAGAATATTCTAATTTTCTTTGAAAATCTAACTTATTTACTTAATATCATCGTTTTTCAGCTTTCTCAGTTTGGAGTACACTGTGTAGATTCTAAATATAAAATTCGATTTGAAAGTTTCATGTTTGCCAGCTCAGATGGCAACAAAATTTGGAAACTTTGCAAGGGGGAATAATTTTGTAAGGCACTGTATGTTTAACTTTCTTCTATGACTGTTTTTGGTAGTTGACTAGTAGCCAGTCATTAACTAAAAGCACGCTTTACAGATTCGGGAAAGATATTTAATATGCAAGTTATGACCAGAGATCGTGAACATGCTTCTGTCAATTTACTTCGTCTTCGGGAATTATTATTTCTGATTTATAATCCTCCAGCCATTTCATTCAAAGATAGGTTCTGAAAGAGAATACTCTTTATATAGAATATAATGTATGTAGAATATTTTATTAATTGAAAACAATAAAAACGAAGTACTACTGTGATATCCCGTTAATAAGGTATTTTTTACTTGGTTGTGTTGGACGTACAACTAGCGCTTAAACAAGTTAAATCCTGTTTACAACTTATATATATTTTTAGAAAGACTTCAAACGCTATTGAATTAAAATTATTGAGAGCTAGAGTCTTAAACCTTGCTCATTATTTAGTGATAGTAAATTATACTCTGAAATTATGATGTTAAGGAGTCCTTTAAAACAAATAATGAAATAAAAAACTAATTAAATTTAGGTTTGTTTAAAGTTAAGCACAAGCTACACAATGAGCTATCTGTGGTCTGTCCATCACGGATATCCAAACCCGGATTCTAGCGTTGTAAGCCCGCAGACATACCGCTGTGTCACTGGGGGACAGTAAATTAAGCTAAACTAAATTAGCCTTCGCCTTGACTGACAGAGTACGTATCGTATGTCAAACCTTTTTTCGGACGTTATTATCAAAATTTGAAACTAGGATGGGAATTTATACATATAAAATAGTAAAATGTATAAAGAATGAAGGAAAGAGATTGAAACTAACCCCAAAGCCTCCTCTACTTAAAACTTATAGCAAAAAATTAAAGAATATTATATACTATTATAAATCTCTACAGAAGTTTCTAAATAATGAAATAGAATATAAAGTAGACTGAACAAACATTTCAGTTCGCTTTTAATACTGTGGTTGTAAGGAACTAACAAAAATTAGTTTGTTTTTCATTCGTTGTTATGCACAAAGCTGCACGATAGGCTATTTGTGCTCTGCCTACCATGAGTATCGAAACTAGACTTTTAGCCTGATAAGCTGTCAAATTTACCGCTGAGTCACTGGAGAGGGGCAGTTATTTAAAGTATTGTTTGTTGTTAAGCGCCAAGCTACACAATGGGATATCTGTGTTGTGCCCACGGAGACACGATTTAAAGAAACTAAAGGATCCAAAAATAACAGAGAAGCTTTTTTTGACAGAAAACTAGTTAATAATATCATTAAAATATATCTGTCTTGCAGACAGCTTTTCTTATCCAATTCTAGAGCATGGCCTGAGCAGTTACCCACTCTCGACCTCGTGGCGGCATGGCACTGCCTCTACTTGAGACTTCTGAATTCTGACTTTTGCTGTTGTTGTTGTTTTTCCAACGTACTGGAGCTCAACTTCACAAGAGATGTACTAAATACCACGATCATTGTTTGTTAAAGTATAAACACATTTTAAGGTTTTTATTTCAATACTTAGGATGGAGTAGTATGCCAAGTAATTAACTTATAATTTAAACTCTAAAATAATTTGGAGTTTATCATAAGTATGAAATACGTAGAAAACTATTATCTGGTTAAGCACAAAACTACACAATAGGCTATCTTTGTCCATCACGCGTATCGAAACCCAATTTTTAGCGTTACCATTGAACCACTGGGAGGCAGATTTTATTTATGAAACGAAATAGATGTTTTATGATGTTTAAAGTTAATGTTTTAGTGAATTTCGCTGGATTCTTCAAGGTGCACAGAATTATGTCGAACTATAGAATATATATTGAAGTAAAAAAAAACAACCTTTGTAATTTTCGACGATATGTTTTTCGAAGTTTTTCCATTTTTCAAATAATCCTTTAAAGTTGTTCTTTGTTCGACTTTATTCAAAAACAACTTTAACTATGAGTCTCCTTATATATATTTGTTTAGTTTTCTGGTTTGGATAACGAGTCACTTTATTTAGAAAGAAGTTCGATTAGATTCAGAAAACATGAGCCAAGTTAATATACTTATACACAATTTGCTATAGTATTCATGGTTTGGTAATTGCCGTTATTTAATAGGTTCGAAAAAGAACGCTAACTTAAACTCAATATAAATTAGACTTTTATGTTATCACAACCTAACTTGACAGTCCAGAATAACCTAATGTTTGTAGCTGCAAGCTTTAAAAGTTGTTTAATAGTTAAAGATGCCAACATTCACGGGCAAATGCAACATGTATCTACCACGTAATCCCAACATGGCTAATTCTGACACTAGAGAAATCGTGGAAAAATATAAAAAAATTAAAACTGTTTATATCCCTGCTTGGAACCTGCAAAATATATTTTTTTACACAAATTACCTGTAAATTCGTCGAAACAAAGCTAAGTAATTGACCAATACCCCTAAAATCATGGGTTTATTTAACCTTTTGACCCCCCCCCCCCTAAAATAATCACAAATTGACATATCCCACATTTTTGTATCTATATTATTGGACCTTTTGAAAATATATTTGTACCAAATCTCATGTAAATTGGCCGAAATACGGCGAAGTAACTGCAAAAAAACAACAACCTAAGATTATGCTTTTGGGGCATCTTGACCTCTCTATAATCAAAAAAAAAAAGATCAAGTCCACCATTTTTGTTTATCGATGTGTGAGAGCCGTAAAAAAAAATTTTGTACCAAATTCCATGTAGGTTCGTCAAAATACAGCCGAGTAATTGAACAAACCCCCAAAATGATGTTTTTTGTTAGCTCTGCTCCCTCACCCCCAAAAAACACTCAGAATGGTCAAGTCCTATCTTTTAGTATGTGAATGTGTTGGGCACATGGAAATGTATATCTGTGCCAATTTTTATCTTGATTGCTGTAAATATGATCGCATAAGAGCCCAAAATACACATTTTTTGGGTTGCTTCACCTTTAGTCCCACAGAATCCTTAAAAATGATTAAATAGAAAAAATTAAAAAGGTGTCTGGGAATATTGGATCAACGTGTAACCCTAATAAGTTTCAAATTAATCCGCCGGGAAAAGGAGAAATGCCGGCTGAATGAAAAGTGTTTGTAAGAAGAAGAAACAATAGAAATACAGTATACCACTCTGCTGAGGCATAATTATGATTTTAAACATGTTGATTAACATAATACACTGAAATAATGATCCGTTCATGGCACTTATTTATTTCAAATTTGATATGACTTGTGATTCTGATATATAAGATGTAATATAAAACATGTAATCCAAATAATATATGTTACTTTTATGGAACATGCTCTAAACTCTCGACTAAGTAGCGCTTATAATGACTTATAAGGCAATCATAATATGATTAATAAATAATTATTGTCACTACCGAAGAATATTATAAAATAAGTTATAGTCTCAGCCACCATAGTGCTGCATTATTAAATGTTGACGAAACTGTTTCGAAAAAAGTATATTTGTTGAATTTCGCGCAAAGCTACCTGAGGGCTATTTGTGCTAATTGCTAGATTAACTGTGATTTTAATTGTTATTCTATATATTTGTCGAAGTCATGTTCACTGAATGTTATTTTATAAGACTGCATAAAATGATGCCAATTTTCATGTGCTCTTAAGTCTTTAAGATTAATGTCCAAGAGGAAGTCTGCTAATAAAAAGAAAATAGTACGGTATACATATTACACGATTTACTTTTAAATACACACGTAGAAATATTTTTAATAGTACTCCAATCTATGTACTTAATAGCCTAGGTTAGCAGGTTATCTTCACTATCTGCTTCATGTAAGTACAGGATGTTGCCTACATTTGCCTGACTTTATCGAGGAAACATTATTAAATAAACTGTGCAGTTTATTGAAAAGCACAGTTCAATGTGTTACTATAATGTTTTACTTGCTAATGGAACAAAACAAAATTGACTGTATGTTTTGAGGTCCAATTTCAACATACATTTCATAACTTGTACATTTTATATTGATATTTTGTAATATTGGTATTCCCCTATATCGTACAAAACGCTCTAAATGCTTGATATCATGAAATCAGCGGAAATCATTACAGTAGAGAATTAGGATATTTCAATTCCTTTTTTTTTCGAACTTATAAAATAAAACACAGAATAGTTTCACATCAATGCATGTTTGGCACATAAATTAATCTCTGCAAACATAAACTTGTTTGTTATATATTGACAACAATAAACTGACTATTGAATAAAGGCTCTGACTTCAATTGAGTCATCATTTGGTGAACTCGGTTATAAAACATTACAGCTAGAAAGAAGTATTATATTAAAAGTTAGCTAAATAATAGCCTATTTCACCACAAATAAATTTGTAATAATAATAATAACTATAAAAAATAAACAAACAAACAAACTATTTATAGTTTCTATAAGGCAAAGTTACTAGAGTTTCTCTTAACTTAATTCTGAAGGAAGGGGTTATGAATCCCATGGTATAACATACTATTGGACCACTGTTGTTTTTCCTGGCATTTATTGACGAGGCAACCAACAATTTCCAAGCTCAACAGATAACTGTGCGAGGGCTACAGTTTGGATGCTGGAACCTTTTCTGGTTATGCTGGAATTGCTAGAGAATCCATCCTTTCTTCCACCATTTCTTCTGACTTAGCTGGAACTACTAGCTCCATTGTCCATAGGTTAATGTCTGGATCATCAACTTGTTTACCTTATGGTCTTGATGTACCTACCATATTATTAACCGGCAAATATAACATGATATAAAATGGCCGTATAATCCTCTCCTGCAGCATTCGGATTACCTCTGCAATTGCCAGGTCTCTTATCACTCATGGAAGCTTCTGTGGTAGCTGTTTATTGGAACATTCATACAAACACACACATTTATTTTAGACCATATAATATTAACTTGCATCCAACTCTGTCAACCTCTTTAATATATATATCTTTAATAGCTATACAGTACTGGATTACAGTCATGCCACAAAAACATCCATCTGGTCCAAAATAATATTGAATAAGTCTGCTACCAGCTTTAATAACCCTTTTAATTATATTGCATCTATGCCACTCTGACAACTTTCAACAAACGACTTCAGATTACCAGGGTGACTAGTGAAATCGTGTAGCTATAGAGTAGTTGTGGGGACAAAACATTTTCTCTATACATTATGTTTGGAGCTGACTATATAGACTGTTCCCATTACTGAACATTAAGGGCACTATGGTAGCCCATTCTGATATTTTCCTTGTCAGTCCATCCACCTCAAAAGCTAGGCCAGACAGGTTTATGTGCCATTCTGGATTAAGGCCTCTTCAAACCCAGATCCTGTTAATTTAAAGCAGATTGGACTATAACTGCAATTGCCTGTCTTTATTCCCCTTGCTACTGGTATTCGCTGACATAACTTGTCCTCTACATAAATTATTTGAGAAGCTAAATAAGTTTTGTTTGACTTCTGATTTTGAACATGTATTCAACAAACTAGAGGTGGAATTAACTACTACTCCTGTACTGGCATACCCAACACTGAAAAGTCCACTCATGTTAGATTCAGATTCCAGTGAATTTACACTGGGAGAGGTTCTGTCAAAAATACAACACAGAAAGGTTTGGCCATTTGTTTGTTTTTGGAATTTTGCGCAAAGCTATTTGAAGGTTGTCTGCAATAGCTGTCCCTAAGTTAGAAGTGATAGACTCAAGGTAATTCAGCTAGTCAATACTACCCACTATTTCCCTAGCTGAAAGAGTGAGCTCGTTCATTCACGATATTTAATGATGAGCTCTAATAACTTTAAGAATACAACTTTAACATCTTAAGTTGCCCTGGATGGAACGATGGAAGTGCTAATATACTATTCTAAAGACCATGTAACAATCCTACTCACTTGTGCTCAGCTCATTAGACCTAGCTCGTACTGAAAAATATATGATTACTATAATTCCCAATTTACTTTGTATATCTCCACAACATTTGGAAGGCTTTTAGTAAATATTAGAATTCTTTTGTACACAAAACAACAACAACAAATTCTTTAATTAAGTTGTTATGTTAAAGATTTGTCCGTGAATATATGTAGTAAGAATGAATACTTTTTCTTTCATTTTACAGTTTCAAATTTTATTTGCATGACATCTAAAATCTCATAATTGAGAATCACTCGTTTTTTAAAGTAAAACTTTATATTTTATCTTTTATTTTCTCTACCCTAACTGTATATGGACTTGGTCAATTTGACCAACCTTGTAACCACCACAAAAATATGAAATCAATCTACATTACCCATTTTTTTCATTCGACAACGATTGAAGAATATAACAGAAAAATACAATTGTTTATCAAGACACACGGTAGTGTGTTGTGCAGCCAATACAACCTGCAGGATATTATTCATTGCTAACTTTGAAGCACAAATTTGCAAAATATTATGCAATTCTCCTAATTAAAGAGCGTTTAGCGTCGCATGATATTTGTTCAAGCAATTAGCGTAAAATAATTATGTTTTATACGGCTCTACCGAATGCATGCGGGTGATGACAAGAAACTGTAAATCTAGTTTCCATGGCGTTACTGTAAAGGAAGTCATTAACACTGTTTTCAAGAGGAAAACTACCGCCATATATTTTAAAGAATCTGGTTGGTTCTGTAAAGTTTAGGTCTGTTCCGAATAATAGGGTTGCGATTCTAAAGCTAATGTTGGTTACAGTCGAGTATCACTGTCTTACTTGCTGTGGTTTGTTGGTACGTGTTGACAAAAAGTCATGATATCTAATCAAAAACATCTTAGGTGTGAAAAAAAGGTGCGGCAAAAACAAGGATTGAGCGTATGACTTAAAGGAATCAAATCAAAATTGGAGGCCAAAACTGGTAATTACACTTATAAGTTATAGCATTGATAAGCCTTTTAGAGTAAATATTTATTAATTAGTTAGCTAGGCCGCGTATTTTGTTTTACTCACCATCATGCCCCAATTTTGATTTCATTCCTATAAGTCGCTTGCTCAATCCTTTTATTGGCTGTACTTTTTCTTTCACATCTAAGGTGTTTTTGATTATATTGATTCTACCCTAATCGTTCGTGCCACCAAGAGATCATTTGCATTCCTGGAGGTGCATCTCACACTTTGTGGAACGCTGACTTATGAGATGAATTTTATAATGCCTGTATAGATTTAGAAATAACCGATAATGTCTCCCAGCAAATTCTACTAGTGATTTAAAATCCACTTAGTCTGCTTTTTGTTTATAATGACATTACTGCAACATTCTCTCAATAACGCTTGTTTAATGCCCCATTTGAAAAGAAAGTTTTAACAAAACCTAAAAGTTAACATTCAAGTTTTAGTTCCTTAGTTGGAACAACCACGTTACTTGAAGAAATTGTTGTTTATCATTCTGTATTTTCTTTTTAACATAAACACCAATTAACATTTTCCATCGCGTATAAGTCCTATCTTTGAATTATGTAAAAGAAGCATTTAAAAAATCAGATATACACGTATATGTGTACGTACATATAAGTTATACGTAGATTTAAAAGAAACTCGTATAAGCAGCTTCACCATAGACTTTTTTTGTTTTCAAACCTGGATTATTTCAATAATTGCTTAATATTCATGCATATATATGTTTAAAAATATTTGATCTCATGAACACCATCGTAACCACAGCTAATATTCTACCGAGATTAAGCTCGGGTTTGAAGCTATAACTTCCAATTATATTTATATGTGAGTGTGTGAGTGAATTTAAGAAAGCCAATAAACAACCGAGGATTCGATTTCTGTGTCCTTATTACAAGTCACGGCCATACTCATGAATATTTCAAGTTATGAGAAGACCGAGGATTCGACTTCTGTGTCCTCATTACTAGTTACGGCCATACTTATGAATATTTCAAGTTATGGGTACTAAGCAGAAAAACGATTTTATGGTGGGTGTTTGTTGCAATACAACGTGATCTACTGCATTAGTTTGAAAGTGTGCTTGTGTTTTTATTACGCAGCGCAGTGGTTTTTACATATACCAACTGCGAGATATTTCTTCAACAGGTTAAAACAGCAGTGCTACTTTCTATAATAATTAGTCATAATTATAACATAATCGAATTAAAGGCCAGTGTTTTGTTTCGATACATAATCAATACAAAACTATTCAAAAATGATTAATTTCAAATAAAACATTTTACATTATATTACAAGAACACATTTATTTTCGTAAGGGTATAATGAAAAACTGCGGGTGATTATATAAATAAATTTTTAGTTCAAAAACATAAGGGAAAACGAATATAAACCGAACTATTATATTTAAAATCAGATTCCTTTTACATATTTTTGGTGATAATACACAATCTGATTTTAAATATAATAGTTCGGCCTTTTACATATTTGTGTATCATCACCAACCGAACTATTATATTTAAAATCAGATTCCTTTTACATAGTTGTGTATTATTACCACTTTTTCAAAACGTCATCAAAGCTCTTCCTTTTAATTAAGGATGCCGATTTGGAACTAAACACATTAATCTACTGTAGAAATTCGATATATGAACCAACGTAAAACTTGAGAATCTCAAGATCAGTTAACGAGTGATGATAAGCCTATGATAAAGCAGTGTTGTATAAATTAATAAATTTATTACAAATCAAACAAAATGTATTGTAATGATGTTGTAACTATATTATATTGTACTGAAATAAAACATAACGCAATAAATGTACACTTCAAAATAGATACCAAGTTCATTTTGTTAAAGGCCAAAAGGGTATACGTGCAAACATTTTGGTCACTACATCTTTAGTAAAATAAGTTTGGTATTGGAGGAGCCGTATGTCCTCGTTTTAAATTATGCCTACACAAATTCACCACATGCATTCAAACAGTGGAACATATTCCTAGAGCGTCTCGGTCCAATAACTAGGAATTCATGTTTAATATTGGTAGTAATTTTGTTTTTCGTGATTTCAAGGCCAAGCGTAGTACACCACACCTACAGCTGATAACGAAACACAGACACTGTCAGGTTGTGTAAATATATGGGTCGGATTCTTTACAGTAGAATTCAACAATAAACGGACATCACACAATTTACATGTTTCAAAATACTATATATTCAAAACAAGTCGAACGTATATATATATAAATGTTCGTTATACAGTTAAACACCACAATTGTATCCAGAGCTTAAAATAACTGGATTTTACGTCAAAAGTCCACACAGGCTGGTTCAGTTACTTTAGAACCCAAATGACAAACGAAGTATTCTTCTCTACTCCGTTATTACAATAAAATCTGCGATTATTACACTTTAAAAGTCGCCACTATACACTCTATACACAGTCTAGATCTACTTGACTATATCTCTCACTAACTTTGTCTTACTTTCACTAACTTATATATATATATATATATATTGCCCGACTTAAAATGAATAGTCGTAAATATCTAATAGAAATGGAACTTTCAACGAGGCAACGTTTTCCGTTTTTACTGCCAATTCTTCTATCTATCTACGATTATAACAATAAAACACAAAAGAAGTATAAAATATATTTGAATACAATATATATTTGTATTTTATAAAATCATTCCAAATTGCACCAGTTAAAATTTTTATCATAAACTGGGACAACAGACGACCTTATTTTATTCGGGTGACCCAGGGTATCAATGAGAGCAATATATTGCAAACTCATGGTAATCAAAGAAAAATTATTTCAATAATGAATGGGCTCTTCTTGGTGATATTTTATAAAAAAAAACTATCAAATTTTACGAAAACTTGAGTAAGTCTATTTTATGTTATAACACTGCTAGAATTTGTTCTGGCACCTTAATATTTCACATATGTAAAATTACCAATAACGTGATTATTTTAATGTCTTCGTATTGTTCTTTTAGCAAGACGCACCTACATGCTACGAGCACGTAACAGATTAAGAGACTCCCACCCCAGTGGCATGTCTGCTGACTTACACTGCTAGAAACCGGGTTTCGATACCCGTGGTAGGCAGAGTACATTGTGTAGCTTTGTGCTTAGTGACAAAGAAACAAATTAAGAATGTCGATAATTAAACTTTATTGTCATATTTACCTGCTCTTTGATTCAATATACATGTTGCTTGATCGTGGAAGTCGTCTGTGAAAGATTAATAGCATTACAGTAGATAATCGTGCGTATATACGTGTGTGTAAAATTAATACTTGTCCATTTCGAGGGTAACTATGTGCCGTAACTTTATAGAATGAACTACCTCTAAAATAAAAAACATCATGCAATCAACTTTTGTCGATATCATCTGATCTTTACTTCATTACCATCATTCCAAAATACCATGTAAACTGCAAGTTTTGCGGCTTAGAAAATTAAAACGATATAAGAAACACAAGTATGAATTGTGACTCATGCAGCAGCCCTGGCTCTAGGACAGAAAGCTTAAATAGGCGATAATGTTGTGCAATGTATGGGCAGGTAGGAAATTAGGAAATAGATGACTTTTTGATAAAAAAAAAAAGATCGCTCCTTGCACAACCCTAAAACATTCGTTTTTCCAACAGTAGTCATAACTTGAAGTCCCTGTCTAGCATTTTTCTTTTACTATTTGCTTTGATGGAGGGATTCGGACTTGATGGAAAGAAGTTCCATCAATATTTTGTTTCTGAGTTCAGAAATAAACGAAATAGATATCCTTCTTATTATCATTGGCTGGATATTTTAAAGATATATTCATTTAAGGGACTGTTATAGTTTTTATAATTCGGTGGTGTGAACGTTCTTTAATATTCTAATTTATTCTGGACATAACTAGAGTCAGTATACGACACTCATTTCTGCATCTGATTTTTTTAATGTTTATATGTAACGCGAAAGAAACTAGTATAATAAAATAGACGACTCACCTAACTTGTCGCAAAAAACAACAGTTCGAGTCTTACTCTTTCAAGGCTGTCTGTGGTAAAAACTAACTCTGCTAGCGGTAAAGCATTAAACAACTGTCAGTTAATGTGACCATAAAATAATTTAAAGTAACCAGCGTAAGTACAACTACTGAGGCTGTAGGTTACTAAAAAATACACATTTTAAGTAACTAGTTACCAATAACAATTTACTTAGGCAATTTAATTGTTATTTAATGACCATATATATAGAGAGATGGATAGGGAGATAGAGAGGTAGATAATTCTTTAAACAGATAAGTAGGATAAAAATTATCTTCCGTGTATCGTTCGTCCCTTCGGTGATTCACTGGCGACTCTAAGGTGGACACAACACAGATAACCCATTGTGTAGCTTTGTGTTTAATAATAAAAAAAATAACTATCAGTACACCTCATATTACACACACATAAATAATTATAGCTTGTCTATTTGATTTAACCGAAGAAGAGTTGTTTTAGAACTTAAGAGCAAGCTCTGTAACCAGGAACGTCGAGAGCCAGCACGGTCCCCGGGGCAAATTTCCTCGCCGGGCCCACTTTCTCTTTCTCTTTTTTAACATTTTCAAGAATTTATTAATAAAAAGATCCTAAATTAAGACAGCAACGAGCTCATAAACCAGACAAAATCATAGCAGCAGCCCTTTTTACCTCACAGTATAAGCGTAAAAACGTTAATAGAGCAACAACAAATATCTATTAAATCTTTAAAGTAACAAATACATATTAATTATTACTCAACTTATTAGTTCAGTCGTTCTTAATGTATCAAGCGTCTATATGTAAAGAAAAGCCAAAAACTATGGTTTTTATCATTAAATGAAGATATAGGCTAAAGATGCTTTGCGGGCTTTACGGCATAACCAGGTTTCATTCGCCCAGGTCGCTGGGCAGTTGCCCCCTTTGCCCCCCCAGTCGGCGAGCCTGTCTATAACAAGAAGAGCTACTAGTGAAAGAACTCGTGAAATTATTATGTCAACATAGTTAAGCAGTTTTGTAATAAGGGACCGATATCGCAGTAACATCGTTTGTTAAACAAGCTTTCTTTGTAATCATAAATACCATTTTAGATTACTCATGTAATAAAATGCCATTTTGGATAACCCATGTAATTAGCAACGAGTTATAATTTTCTGTCTGTTATATTAAGTTAAATTGACACAAAAATTATTATATGTATTAAATTTTTGTTGGTCAGATGGCGACAAATTTGATAAGAATCCTTAAATGACATTTATATAACAGTTAATTTAAAAACATAATCTGCATCTTTTTTGTGACATTTGTCTCTTTTTCTGTTCTTTTTCTTTCTCACTTAGTTGATCTGTAAAAAGGAACATCAGTCTTCACGTATTTATTTCACCCGATTTGTTATCTATATGCTTGTTATAACAATTGTTTATGAAATAAATACCATGTTAATATATATTTTTGTATATTTCAAGCTAGAAAACAATACTTGCCAGCGTACGCGGCTTAATCTCGAATGACCCACTTAATTAGAAGTTACAACACTTTTCGACCAGTTTACCGTGCAGCCGTCATTGCAACAATGATGTAACTATAAGCGCGTCAGTGAAAGTTTTGAGGGCGTGGTGGGATGTCCTCTTGCTTCATCATTTCACTTCTATTAATTCTTCCCGACTGGGGTCAAGTTATCTAGTGCAGTGGGGCAATGCGGGCATCATTGATCCTCACTGTCCACTGTGAGTTGTAACCCACATTTCGACCCGCAAGCCCACAGGGTTTAAATAGTGGGACCCAGTCAGTGGTATGTCGTCAGTTCCAGCCTGAACATAGGCCTTCCAACACAATTCAGCACGCACTGCCAGCACGTTACACTATTTAGTTGTTTTGTGCACGTGGTCATCATCAAACTAAAAATGATGCACCTAAGTAAGGTAGGCTGCTGCGTGTTATTACTCTGGGTCCTTCTCTCAATCATCATTTCACCAGCACAATCGGCAGGTAGGTAATGTAACTGTTGCCCATCTACTTTTTACAAGTTTACAAAATGATATTTAGTTTTTGATTATGTACTTAACATCCTCAATCAACCGTAATTAAGATGTGAATATTTGTATTTAACAACGTGTATTATAATAGATGCTTACATAATAAATTGTGCTATGTATTTGAAAATTTGTGTTATAGTTTGTTTAGGGTTGCGGCATACAACGCTTTTAATTTTCACACGAAATATACTGTAAAGTTCCCATGTAATGGAGGTAAACGCTATAATTTTTATGCTTGTTCATTTCCAAAATGGGTTAGTGGTAAGTTTACGGACTTATAATGCTAAAAGTTGAGGTTCGATTCCTCGAGGTCAACAAAAAACAGATATCCGATTTGTAATTTTACGCCTAAATAACAAAGTAAAAAACTCTCCATCACTCTAAACTTTGAAATGAAACTAATAATTTATATTTTAGAGGATATTAACTCCGTGTTCAACTCTTGCATGCTATATATAATATTTTGACATTAATGCGCTTCTTTGATCTGAATACACGTCACTGATGTTATTTAAAAAGCTTTTTGGCACATTATCAATAATTGGTTATTTATGTTAACTTTTAATGCATTTGAAAATTTTTAAATTAGGCGTAATAAATTGTCATGTAATAGATTGCTGTTTTTTATTTATGAATGTTTAGTTTCTATACAATTATTCAAATGCGCAATTGTAAGATTTCTTGCATTATTACAATGATTTGTTACACATTTCATATCTGTTCTGGTAGTTTAGTAGAGTAATTCTATTGACATGTTTCTTTAGGAAATGTAGATTATTTGAAACAAAAACAAAAAACACATTTAAATAAGCTTTGAATTAAATAGAGAATTTGTTTTTATGTAACTTGTTTTTCAGGTAATTTTCTCTTTAGAAGGAGATACATAATTTTCTACATTATATTAATATTAGCCATCCGGTGACTCAGTGGTACTTTGAGTGCTTATAAAACTAAAAATCTGGTTTAGATACCCGTAGTTAGCAGAATACAAATAGCCCATTGTGTAGCTTTGTGTGCAAAAATAAACAAACAAGCATTATTAATTTTTTGTGGTCTTTACATAAATTTTCTATCTAATTTAATACCATTATTTACAATTTTTATTGTCTATTTATTTATTTATTACGGTTTAATTCTTCTAATCTGCTTTTACAAATTATTTAATACACTTGCATATTATTTGTTTGTTTTTCCTTCATTTTACAAATCCATATATTTCCTTCCTGCTTTTTTTCTATTCAGTCCATTCATATTTTTTCTTTCTTGTCTTTTGCATCTCTTCACACTCCCATGTATATTCGATTTTCTCTTGTTTTTCTTACACCTTCTGCATTTCCGACATTATTGATTCCATGAATGCTTCCGTATCTTAATCTGATGCATAATTTACTACATTTTCTTTTTTCGTTCTCCCAAATAATGCATCCCTCCAATTTCTTCTTTATATATTTTTATAATGCTTACAATAAATAGATTATTTTACTGCACTTCAACTATTCTGGATATTTTGTTTTCTCTTTATCCTCGCTATACCTTCTACATTTTTCTACATAGCTATTATATCTATTTACTCTTAAATCATTTTTATTAATACCTGTACTTTAAACAACTTTCAGTTCCCTTCTCATCACCATCCTCTGTTTATTCTTCCTGTTATTTCCAACTCCCCTTATTATATCTTTAAACATTTTGGGCCATTTTTTTTCTTTATTTTTATTACTTCCGAAACATATCCCCAAATTCTTTTCATGCCTTTTATTCCGATATTCAATTTTAAGTGTCATATATAATTCAATCTATTTCTAAAATTCATTTCATCTAGTTTCTTTGCAAGATCTCTTATTTACCCTATTCCCATATTTCTTTCTACCCCATATATTACCTCTGATCCAACTAACAGAGAGCTGAATTGTCTGCTTAATGCCATTCATTCCACTTCTGTTTCTTTCACTCCAAGCTATATTTAAAGTTTGCTGTGCACTCTGCATATTACTGTCTTATCTGTTTCTTGTAAACCAGAATCCCAAATATATATATGTATAACCTCTATTAATTGATTCTTGTATTTCCATTTCTCATTTACCATAATCTTCAGTTTACTTAGATCCAATATTAACTTGCTTTTATCTATATAACTTATTGATTTGTCAATAATCTCTTTCAATCTTTCTTTAACATTTACCACTATAATTTTATCGTCTGTAAATTTTAAACATAAAATATAACTTTTTCAAATCACAGTAATTTCTCCACTTTTATTTTCATCCCACTTTCTTCCAGATCACTTATTTAAAAAAAAAAAAAAAACATAAAAAAATTCTCTCAATTAATTTTCTAAAAATAGTCTTATCTTGCGATAGCTTTGGAATACGAATATTAATTGCACACTAAAGGGTATAACATACGTACATACGTATTACTTTATAATATCTGACATTGAAATATTTTTCCCAGTACGAAAACAACAAACATAACTGTTTGCCAGGTATTTATAGTCATTATCTTTTCTACTATTCGCACAAGAAGTAGGAAAATATAACAAGTTTTTATTTTAAATTGCATTTTCATTTAAATTTGTTATATACTTTTAACTTATAATAATTGCCACTTTATTTTTCAAGCCGTCCATATCTCCTGTGGGAAACAAATGGTACGAAGTGGCCGAATTGTTGGGGGTGAAGATGCTCACGATGGAGAGTTCCCTTCTTTAGTATGTATATTTATAAATAGAAATAGGAAAATCAATAAATAAGGAACTCAATAACCTGAATGCTTTTACAAATTAGGCCTACCTTTTTTGTCCCTGAAAAAGGAAGATTTGCCTTCTGAAAGCATTCAGATAATCAGTTTCTTATTTATTGATTCGTCTAATATTTGATCGAAAGTGCTTTTTTATGTATTTAAATAGGAAAACTCACTTGATAACGTCACATGTCTTTATTTTCTTGGTAAAATGAATAAAAGAAATACACACATTTAAATTTGCTCATTTATCTGTTAATTTCAATCCAAGACATGGCATTGTTATTAAAATGTCCTAGAAATATGTGTTCTTCTCATGTACATAAACTAATGTAGAACATCCAACTTTTAAAACACATTTTCCCCGCAACTCTTTCAATTTCATTATATAAAGGAATTTAAGTAAAAACGGAACCGATTTCAATAGCGGGTGACATTATTCCAAGTCTCAGTAGGTTAAGAAAATTACTGGTAACTATGGAATCAGATCGAGAGGGGTGGATAATTATTCTGTAAGTACATTTTGTAACTCAAGGAACAAACTTACAGTTTTGATACTTTATGGGTAACAATTCATATCTGATATTATATTTGTGTGCTCGATTTTGAGCATTAATGTTGTGGAGCTTTTAAATTTAATTCGTAGTACTTTACGGCTTTTAAAGTATATCCTACAAATTCCAAGAAAAAAACGTTGAAAGTAGTAAGAAATTAATTTGACTGTAGATGTTGTGTATTTGTATTATTACAAAATAAGCATTGCTATTAATACTAGTTCATCAAACCAATAAGAAACGAGCTATTTATTATAGCTTGAAAATAGAATTATCTAATGATAACAACGATTTAAAACATGTGTTAGGAATGAATTCATAAATCCAGTAAACAAAAATACATAACTTTGTGTGTCTAGGTATCTATCAGACTGAGTGGACAACATTTCTGTGGAGGCACTATCCTTGCCAGCCGTTGGGTTTTAACGGCAGGTCATTGTGTCAGCAAGTAAGTATGACATTCTCTCATTAGAGACTTTAACTAATAAACAGCACGGTGCGAGTAAGTTATGTAGACGGAATTTATATGTTATTAAATCTTGGATTTTTAATTCTTCAGTGTATCGAATTACGACTTTATTTAAGAAAGACACTTGGAGTACCATTTGTCAGATTTGTTTTCATTAAAAATTCGTTATCTTAAATAGTGTAGTGTTATTTTACAGTCTTGAAGAGTTAAGTTGAAGTAATAATATCAAAAGGAAGTGTGATCTGGCCTACAGATTGTTGTTAATAAAGAAACACAGTGTAATATTTATTTTAAATTGCCTTATATACTTCCTCGTAAGTACAATTGTACCCTTTTTTTCACAAAATCTTTTGTAGGTATTCTGCTAGTCGTTTCGTAGTGCGAGTGGGAGAATATCGGCTGTCCCAAGACGAAGACCACCCAACGCAAGATATTCCTGTCAAACAAAAAATTATTCACCCCCGTTATTCTGAACCAAAACGATACTTTAACGACATTGCCTTATTAGAGCTAACAGAGGATATAAAGTTCAATGATTATGCTTGGCCAGCTTGTTTACCATTACCAGAGGAGTCCAGTTCATATAAAGACCAACAAGTGACTGTAACTGGCTGGGGTTGGCTGAATGAGCCTGACAAAGGTGAGTTCCGTAGGCTCACTTCTTATCTATTAATTGATTATGCTGACGGGGCTAATTTTTGTCCATAAAGACTGAGTTGTAATATTTACTTCAATAACAGTCTAAGTAAGCTGTATACACAGTATAAATTCTTAATTGCTGCTATGTATGTATATTTCGTACCATACACATACTTAGTTCATATAAACTTTAATTCTAAAATTTATACATGGGATACTTGGTAAAATGGATTTATAATGGACATGAGAATATTATCTTCGTCATATTTTAACAAGTTTCGTTAAATATTTAGTTTTTGTCTTGTGATCCAGTCTCTCTTCATCACTTCTTGTTTTTAAAGTTACTATTTTAACCCCACAACAAAGACTTTGTCGACGAAATTATTTATTTGCCCAATAGTTTTATTTTTTGTTTGCATTTTTAAAACCTATTCCAGATTTGAACAATTTAGGCATCTAAGCTAAAACTCTCAAAAATATGAAAATAATACACTATTTAATTCGACCCGAAAACAGCGTTTTGACCAGATTTATTTCATTTTTCAAAAGAACACAGGCAGCGAAAACCACAAATATAAAGTGAAGTTATTCCTAGGAATTAACTTAGGTTAATGTGTACAATGCAGTTATACACTATTTTTGTCACTGAAACTGTAAGGGATCTTTATTTTTCGTGTAGAAAACAGATTTACTTGTGCCTGAATTGAAAAGTAACAGAATATTTAGATATTTGAATAAGATCAAGTTAAGTATTTATTATTGAACTTGTAAATTGTCTCATTTCATATTGTGCCAATGAACTGATGGTTAGTCAAAGTAACCCTTTCACAAAACACTGAGTTTAATTTAAGTGACGAAAGTTTACAAGTATGACGGTATATTCTTAGTTCTGTTTAGACAAATAAAACGCATTTAGAACATCCATGAATTTGTAACCTGTAAAAATTTAAATAGTGAGAATTAAATAAGTCGAAATAAAAGAAAAACTAAAAGTTTGATTACGAAAAACGCGGAAACAAAGTAGAACTTACACAAAGAAAACATAAAAATCATGCCCCCCGTGGTGGGCAGAGCACAGATAGCCCATTGTGTAGCTTTGTGCTTAATTACAAACAAACATAAAAATCAGATAATTCAAAGGCTTCTGTAAAACAAGAAACATCACAAACACTGAGTAACAAGAAAATCAATTAAAAGAATAAAATCAAAACCCATAATTTATATGTATGTAAGTACACATGGAAACATAAAGGTAACACAGAAAACACGATTTATCTCTTGCTTGCACACACACATGCACTTTATCTTCTGGGATAGCTAGTTAACTTCTTTTGCTCAGTGTAATCATTATATCGTTTAAAAAACCAGTGGTCAATCAGGAGTATTACAAGTCCAAAGGCAACAAAAATATCTATATATCTATTTGTTTATGAAATCTCACTCAAAGCTACAAAAGCCGTTTCTTTAAACACTGTTTCAACTTATAATTAACATTGTTTTGTTGAACAAGACTATCCGCAGTTCTTCCGAATAAGAATTTCAATTTAACTTGTTTCATCATCCCTTCCGGAAATTATTTAGTTCTTACTTTCTAAATTCAGGCCACTCAGTGGTCACGAACCTCTGACATCACAGGCAGTCTTAAGTTAGACTTTAAAGGTTCGTTCGCTGTGTCCGACTAAATTTTTTATAACACATTACTGTATTACACAACGTATAAATCATTAAATATTACAAAGATTAAACATACATATCTCAAAATTACGGGATAAATATAGCAGTTACATATACAAAATTTGTAAACTCTCAATTTGTAAACTGAACTAAATTTTCATTAAAAGATGCTGAAATAACACATTTAATACATATTTAGCCAAAGAAAATAGAATGTACTGGAACACCATAATTCCAAGAGCATTTCAATAAAGTACTGTTGCGAACACACACAATTAATATATGAAAACACATTATATATATATATATATATATTTTAAATCTTAAAAGATTATTTTTCATTGTAATTAAAATATTTTTCTCATGTAATTGCCTACATTCTCAGTACTTGAAAATAGTCATAAATATATAAATGTTTTTAAATAAAAGTACGATAAATAGATGACTATGATTTCTATATTGACAAAGTGGATCAATAGACTGACTTCTATATATATAAAGTGGATCAATAGACTGACTTCTATATTGATAAAGTAGATCAATAGAAGGACTTATATATTAATAAAGTAGATCAATAGACTGACTTCTATATTTATAAAGTGGATCAATAGACTGACTTCTATATTTATAAAGTGGATCAATAGAAGGACTTATATATTAATAAAGTAGATCAATAGACTGACTTCTATATTTATAAAGTGGATCAATAGAAATACTTTTATATATATAAAGTGGATCAATAGAAATATTTTTATATATATAAAGTGGATCAATAGACTGACTTCTATATTGATAAAGTAGATCAATAGAAGGACTTATATATTAATAAAGTAGATCAATAAAAGGACTTATATATTAATAAAGTAGATCAATAAAAGGACTTATATATTAATAAAGTAGATCAATAGACATTTAATACATATTTAGCCAAAGAAAATGGAATGTACTGGAACACCATAATTCCAAGAGCATTTCAATAGATTGACTTCTATATTTATAAAGTGGATCAATAGATTGACTTATATATTTATAAAGTGGATCAATAGATTGACTTATATATATATTAATAAAGTAGATCAATAGAAATACTTCTATATATATAAAGTGGGTCCATAGATTGATTTATATATATTAATAAAGTAGATCAATAGAGATATTTCTATATATATAAAGTGGATCAATAGACTGACTTCTATATTTATAAAGTAGATCAATAGACTGACTTCTATATTTATAAAGTGGATCAATAGACTGACTTCTATATTTATAAAGTGGATCAATAGACTGACTTCTATATATATATAAAGTGGATCAATAGACTGACTTCTATATTTATAAAGTGGATCAATAGACTGACTTCTATATTTATTGACTTCTATATTTATAAAGTGGATCAATAGACTGACTTCTATATTTATAAAGTGGATCTATAGACTGACTTCTATATTTATAAAGTGGATCAATAGACTGACTTCTATGCTGATAAAGTGGATTAGTATAAGGACTTCTATGCTGATAAAGTGGATTTGTAGAGGGACTTCTGCTAATCAAAGCATTCTAGTAGATAAATAAGAAATTTTCAGTAATTATGTATTAATGTCATTTAAAATTGTAGCAGATAAGATGAGTGACAAGGGCAAGAGACAAGAGCTCTTCTTCATACTCAGTGTCCTTTCCCAATGGGTCTACGGACTTAAAATACCAAAATCCGGTATTAAATTCCTTTCAGTTGGCAGAGGCAGCTAGTTATATAATTAGTGGGCTAGAAACAACAACGACAATCATGAACAACGGGATACTTCTTTTGAGCTGAAACTCTAATATTTGGTTTATTTTATTTACTTCTCTTGAGTTTAAAGTTGGTTGTTGTGTTGGATAAAAAATGTATTTACATTATTCGAGAAGTGTAACTTTGGATGTGATATATAAGTAAACATAAGTTAGAGCAAATCGATACAACTACGTTTTTGAACTAGGGGGAAAACGTGCAGATACACTACAAAAGGTTCATGTGCCGGTAATAGACTACAAAGAGTGCCAAAATATGTATCATACAGCAGGAAAGATGGTGATTTTTCAAAGCGGACAAATGTGTGCTGGTTATAAAGAAGGAAAAAAAGATTCTTGTCAGGTTAGTTCAGTGAGCTGAAAATCCCATCAGATTTTCCAGTTTATTATTACAGTGTGAATGATATAGTATTTTTGGGATATCAGTTTTTGTGGATAATTGAATCATCTGTGTTTTAAC
>NW_013665943.1:80067-90901 GCF_000517525.1 Limulus polyphemus | reverse complement strand
TAAAAGACCAGTAGAAAAAAATGTATACTTTACATTACTGTGCTCACAATTCTACTGTGATTCCAAAAGATTCGGAACAGTGTTGCCTTATCCAGAATGGTAAATACCCGAATGTAATGTGTGTGTGTTTATATGTGTGTGTTTATATATATAAACACACACACACACACATATATAAAATAAATGACAAAACAAATGACGTTTGTTTTAGAGCAAAGCCACATACATTAGGCTATCTTCTGTGTCCACCGCCGGGAATCGAACCACGGATTTTGGCGTTTATGGAATACATAAATTCTAGCTTCATCAATAGTCATCATCATTCGAAATGATACAAATACTGAGAAATAGCTTAGTAGCTATTCATAACATTCAAACAGAAAACTTAAATCTTCACAAGTGGTTACTTTGGAGTATTGTGAATGATAGTATCTTCATATGCACAATCATGAATTTGAACCACGTGACAAAGCGTTTAGATCTTCAAATATTAACCAGAGTTTTCAGAGTTTCAGTTTGGGAACAGACTGAAATTCTCATAGAATCGAACGACAGGTGTATGTGTGTTTTGTTTTTTTTCACAAGATACAATTTTAATTAGCGAGCGTTTCAAGGTTGTTGTTTTTTTTTATACATCAACTACACACGAAAATCCATAGCAGCGAGCACTGCAGTGTCTTTGTCAGCAACAAAATTCGTCTTTCTTAACTGTTCCATCTTCTGTCTTAACGCTAACGGGTCACTTTCAACTGATCAATGGCTGATAACTGAATAGAATCAAAGCACAAAAGAAATGACCTTCTGGTATCATTGTCCAGATTATAGGGTATGCTACGTGGTTTGTCATTCAAAGTGAAAGAAAAAAAAGTTTCCAAATAATAGCCATTACAGTAAACGATACCCGAGGCTATCACGCACTGTGAAAACCAGTTCACCTGTACGAGTAGCTCACTTAAAAACTATCTAAAGGCTTACACAAATATAATAACAGAATATGGTTCAATTCGGATCATTTTGGATCTAGTTTACTTGAAAATGCTGCTCGAGAAATTACTAAATAAACAAACAATATGTTTGTAGACGCTAAAAACGGGTTTCGATTCGTGTAGTGGACACAGCACAGATAGCCCAATGTGTAGCTTTGTGCTTAACTACAAACAAACAGTAAAAGTTTATATTAATCTAACCTAATTTATATTAAGTAGCTTTAATATATTAAATTACAAAAATAAACAACTGTTGGTCAATAATGGTTATTTCGATTTCCCATCAAGACAGTCAACAGAGATAATGGTAAGAGATGCACGTCTTAATATCGAATGGCGTATGAATATGTTCAAAACAATTACATTAATAAGCTTTTATATTCTCAAACTCATATGTTCATCTCTACAGTTTTTAACCTAAGTATTTACTACTGCCATCGTGTACTTAGAGCACCACTATCTTAAAATAACCGTATAAAATTAAAGCTTTTTAATTAAATCATCGCAATTTCCGGAGTTTTACATCGAAACGATAAAGTGGAGTAAACAATAAAACGTTCACAAATCCCTCGTCGCTACTTAAGACGAATAAATCAGCAAGTTACTGTTCCTGGGAAACAGTCTATGAAATATGAAGCTCTAATTTTATTTACAGTTTCGAAATTACTACCATTAAAATTCATCAAATTGTAACTAGGACGTAAAGAAAACTAAGAATAGGCAGTTTCTAAGAGGTTTAATAAGTTTATGCGAACATTCTTCAAATATTAACCAATGATTTCGTAAGTTAATATACAGAATTCATTAGCTTTCTGTCGAGGAACAATCTTTTATAACTCTCTCTTGATTTTTTTTTTTAATTTTGAGAAATGGGTTTTGGCTGGAACGGTTATAATTTATTAATAGCCGGAGAAACGGAGCATGTTCAGTGGTATATCGCAGTTCGAACCTTGGACTTTCAGGTACGCATTCCAGCACGCTAAACTTTAGTCCACACCCGGCCTGATACAGAGTGAAAGTGTTATTAATGTATTTTTAACTGCTCATTTTAAGGTAAGTTATTCTATCTTATTCCTTGCGCTGCTGATTTTAAGGTAAGTTATCCCTTCTTTTTTCTTGCGCTGGTCAATAAATGACTTTCAGCTTCTGCTGGTAATCTTTCGGTGATGTTACCTTTCCTACCATCAGACAGGGAAAGGTAAAGAATCTTATGGTAGGGAACACGGAGGTGAATCTCAAGGTCGTTTGGTCAAGAATGTGGGAAAGGAAGGGGGTAAGCAACAGTGTTTTTAAATGTTTCCCCCATCAATAGCTTCGCGGCTTCTTCCGTATCGGGATTTAGGTTTTTAAAGATCTGGGAGGGTCAGGTTCATGTGACCTCTTCCTTCCTCCCCCATCAATAGTAAAGTTTGGTTGTTTTGTTTTGAATTTCGCGCAAAGCTACACGAGGGCTATCTGCGCTGGCCGTCCCTAATTTAGCAGTGAAAGACTAGAGGGAAAGCAGATAGTCATCACCACCCACCGCCAACTCTTGGGCTACTCTCTTACCAACGAATAGTGGGATTGACCATCACGGCTGAAAGGGCGAGCATGTTTGATGGGACGGGGATTCGAACCCGCGACCCTCAGACAATAGTAAAGTAGCGTGGAATATAATGACTACATCTAGTAACCCTCCACCCGGCTATGACAGATCTGACGGCGTAGGTGTTACGTTTTCGTCGCCGAATAAAATATATTTACAGACACACAGACAGACGTATGTAAAGTTTCACATACCGTTATACCAAAGGCTGTTGTCTTCTTCTTCTGCTTCGTTTACTGTGGTCATCATGGTGTTAAGAATTCAAAGTACTACAGTAACCACTACAACAATATTGAGCATATAATGTTTATGATGTTCTTATCAGGCGTTTTTAATTCTGTCCACAAATCTGAAAGAAGACGAATACGAACTTTTATATATTTACATAAAATATTGTAAGTTACTACTTCGCTTGCAACTACTGATTTTTAATTTATATTGTATATCTTAATTTTCATACAACTATGAAATTGCACGTTATATTGTATATGGAATTATATCAAGTGATTCTAAGTTACAAGTCAAAATCATAACCGTTTAGTTTCTGTACAAATACGTAACTTTGATAAAGAAAATTTACTTGTATTCCGACACACCGAATTTAAAATATCTTGTAGAATATCTACATAGAAATCCACCCCATCAACCTTGTTTGTTTAGAATTTCGCGCAAAGTTACACGAGGGCTATCTGCGCTACCATCCCTAATTTAACAGTGTAAGACAGCTAGTCATCAACACCCACCGCCAACTCTTGGGCTACTTTTTTACCAACGGATAGTGGGATTGACCGTCACATTATAACGCCACCACGGCTGAAAGGGCGAGCATGTTTGGTGTGACGGGGATTCGAACCCGTGACCCTCAGATTACGAGTCGAGCGCCCTGACCACCTGGTCATGCCGGGCCTCCCCATCATCCTGCAAACCACGTTTACAGCCTATTGGTAAAAATGGCAAAAGTTTCTGTAAATTGCCACCTATTTTCAAAAACAAGGGTTTAAATACAACAAAACTATACAAGTTTACATTAAACGTCTATGAAACATACATCACAGAGTAACATATGTTGTCAGTAGGATATTTTAACATTCTGTAACGATCTCCCTTTCTCAACATGGTTTCAAATAAATAAACTTAGTATTCCGAATATTGTTTAAGTTCGAAGTCTAAGGAAGGTCCAATTCAATCTACACTTTGATCCAACTATGTTCAGGGTTACTGATGGGGAATTTAATTCTCCAAAACTAGTATAACCCAATAATGATGGGGAATGTAATTCTCCGAAACTAGTATAACCCAATAATGATGGGGAATGTAATTCTCCGAAACTATTATAACCCAATAATGATGGGGAATGTAATTCTATGAAACTATTATAACCCAATAATGATGAGGAATGTAATTCTATGAAACTATTATAACCCAATAACACACGTTGATCAAAGTGTAGATTGAATTGGACCTCCCTTGAACTTCGAGACTATCACTCTTACAATGCACCCATGGTTCCAAAGTGCATAGCGCGATTTTGTTGGCAATGGGACTCGAACCATAGACCTTCGGATTCAAAGCCCGGCACGCGAACCACTCGGCAAAGTTTCAGGAGAAGAACTATTCGTGTATATAGCAAGCCAAAAGAAACAGGTTTTTGTTTACACGTCTAAAATGAAAGATAAATACATTGCGAATCAAAGGAAAGATGTATCAACCTAACGGTTAATTTCAAGTTAGTCGAATACTACTAAAACAAGCCTCACAGAGTACCTACCGCCTTGACAGTTATGGTTACCTTTATAATACAGCTTTTTCATCAACCTGAATTATATATATAGTTCTACGACCAGTATGACTTGGTCTAAAAATCTATCTCTCAAGTACCATTGCTTGCTAACATATTCAGAATCAATGCTACCTACCTGATAAGTTGGCTTATTGGACTTTCTATCTTAGATTAACGACATTTTCTTCTGTATCTTTTCATCACGCCCACAATAATATCTAAACATAAAAATACACGTGACCGAAAACCGTTCATATTATTCTTATTGAGAAACATCTTATCAACGCTAGAAACCAGGTTTCGATATCCGTGGTGGGCAGAGCACAGATAGCCCATTGTGTAGCTTTGTGTTTAACTTCAAACAAACAAACAAAAAATATAGTGCTTTTAAACTGACACCTAGCGACAGGCAGTTTCACTCAAAAGCGGATATAGATAAGCATAACGTTGAACTTTACGCTTTGAATAAAGGTTTGATTATTTTGCTAATTTCGATCTCCAGTTATAATTGTATAGTTTTTCAATAAACTTAAATTACACAATGTCTGTACGAGAGTGCCATCTTGTGGCCTGAGGAATACAGTATGTTAAATACTAAAGACTTAGAATAGAGGGAAGGCAGCTAGTCAACAATTCTTGGGCTACTCTAATCGAATAGTGGGATTTGACCGTTATTCTTAAACCATAATATACAGCCCTAAAATACGGAGAGAGGCAACGGGACATGAACCGGGGATGCACTGAGATAAACTAACCACTAGCTACGTACGGCCCAGAATTGGTCACATGAAACCAATGAACACAGTAACATCGCAGTTTTCAAGTTCAATAAATATATATATATAATTTAACGTAAACCTAAAATCTAAATTGTGGTCGGCAAGGTAAGCCAAAAGTGGTGCATGCCAACAGGCTTTTTACGTTATCACGGTCCAGGACATTTCAGTTGGGACGAAGTGAACAAAGGAACAAATGACGCTGTTGAAGAAGTGTCACCTGAAAAAGCCACTGTCGAAGAAGAAACTCTACTCAGTTTTGAGAAGGGAAACGGTGAAGCTCTTGATGAAGTTACTACCACTGATGTGACTGTTACCGACGGTAAGACATTTCCTGATGAAGCAGATGAACCCCACGTGAAGCAGAAGCCAACGAGACGGAGACCAGTACGGAAGAAGATACGTCCCATAAAATTAAGAGACTTTGTTGAATTGTAATTTTGTGTTTGTAATTCTGTACATTTAATTAAGTTATTGTTAACTGTTATTGGTTTAATGTAAGTGGCTATTGTTCGGGACGAACAATACTAAGGAAGGGGCAGTGTTACGACATCGAGGTCACGTGACTAGTATCACGCCACGTCGTTCTCGAACATTCACGTCCTTTCCTTAAATCTCGGGATCCTTCTAGATATAGTGTAGTCTTGTATATATAAGACCGGCCACGAAGCGACGGGAAGGATGAGTAATTGAATATATGTTGACAGAGAAAAGCAATAATGTAAAGACGTTTTATTATTACAGTGTGAATGGTATAGTATTTTGGGAATGATAATTTTTTCGGAAAAACTGAATCATCTATGTTTTAACTTCTACTTTAGATTATTTTCCCTTAAGGCAATAATGTAATGACTTCATGCTGCTTATTTAAAATGACTCGAATAGAACAAGTGAACATGTAGTAACGTGGCCTCTCATTCGTTTAAGGTAATGGTTAACAAATACATAAACATAAGATGTTTCTGTATAACAATCAATATAAGTGGCTTTATTAAAAGCTGTCATTCGAGTACGTAATTCTTATATAAGAAAATAGGATTTACATTTTCATCGTTTTATTTAGATAATATATAAGTATGTTGTGTCAATTCTTAAATATATATGTAATTAAAACCTCAGACAATGCAGTGTATTAAAGTTCAGAGAAAATATTCTGTAGAATTACGTATGACTATGAAGTGAGATAACAGACTTTTGTCTTACTTTATCTAGTGTGCCCCCCAATGGCACAGCGGTATGTCTGCGGACTTACAACGCTAGCATCCGGGTTTCGATACCCGTGGTGGGCAGAGCACAGATAGCCCTTGTGTAGCTTTGTGCATAATTAAAAACAAACAAACAAACAAACTTTATCTAGTGAAGCTAAAGCTTAACTGTTACTGTTGGATAATTTCGTATATCGTATAGCAAAGTAGGTATTAGTATAAGTAATGAAATTACATGATTTTGATAAATATTTCCAGGGAGATTCTGGTAGTCCTCTGTACATGAATAAAAACAACATATTTACCGTAGTTGGAGTAGTTTCAGCGGGAATTGGTTGTGGTCGAGAATATCTTCCTGGCCTTTACACAGAAGTTGTATTTTACCGGTCATGGATCCTTGAACATGTTGATAATATTTGAAACTTGGAAGTCTCCAAGGTTTAGAAAAGGAAGTTTGCCTTGTACAGTCTTTTATACGCTAGTCAATATTACACACCCCCAGATAGCTTTGTGTTTCTACTGGACTGACAAAGTATACAAGCTCTGTGAATATCACAGAGACGTGCACTTGTATTAACTTCTTTCATTTATATCTTAAAGAAGTTTTTTCAATATATGTATGTTCCATGTTTTGTTTGTTGATTACTACAAGTTTTGATATTAATATTTTGCCAATGCTTAATGAACTGAAATGTATTTGCCTAAAAGAAGGAGATTTATAATTTTTTTTAGATTAGATTAAATAATAGTTTTTTACGACATCGTTTAGGAAATAATTTGTTGAACTTGCAATGTCTATTTTAAGAGTAAAAACGTGAAAGTAATGTTTTAGCTATAATACAATTGATGTTAGCAATCTGTACGTGTTGCTTTAAAAAACTGTAGACAGTAAAACTGGATAAGAAAAAATATAACCAAATATATTATATTTTACCACAAAATACACCACCAAGAACTTTCCGTCTTGACTTTAACACGGTATGATTGTTATAGGGTTTATATGTTAATTTAAAAAAAACAAACTATTTTTGTAAAATCCATTGAAAAAAAGCTGTCTTTTTCTTACTGATAGAAATAAAGTGTCCTGTTTTTTTTTGTGAAATATGTGTGTTTTATACTTAAAGAGAAGAAATAATATCATTCTTAAACTACGTCCTTTATTTATATATATTTTAGTTGGCAGTTAATAGTTAGTGGGCCCGGCATGGCCAAGTAGTTAAGGTGTTTTATCTATTTTAGTTGGCAGTTAATAGTTAATAGCCATGTGAGGGTCGCGGACTCGAGTCCTCATCCCATCAAACATGCTCGTCCTTTGAGCTGTGGGAGCATTATAACGTGACGGTCAATCTCACTATTCGTTGGTGAAATAGTAGCCCAAGAGTTGGCGGATGGTGATGATGACTAGATGCCTTCCATTGCTAAATTAGGGACGGCTAGTGCAAATAGCCCTCGTGTAGCTTTGCGCGAACTTCAAACAAACCCAATAGTTAGTGATATTTGTTGTAGCACTAAAATTCGGTGATTTTTCTTTATACAACATAAGCATTGTTGTTTGATGCATACCGAACTAATTTTAAATAGTAAAGGCACAAAAAATAATTTGAATGAATAAAAACACCGATCTGAACTTCGGCAGCATTATATAAAAACACACACACACACACACAAGCTTCTAATAGAAAACGCTTAGATTTTATTAGAACAGGATAGTACATAATATTATGAAACTAATAATAATTAAATTTGAGACATTAATAAGTTCCAAAAAACATTTGTGTAAAACTTAGCCTTTTAACTTGATGAAAAAGAATTCTAATGGTACTTGAAAAAAAGTTTGAATTATAAATGATACTATTCTAGATCTTTAAGGAAAATTTATTAGTATATCTTTATATTATTTATTTAAAGTAAGCGTGTGTGACACTTTTACTTGAAATAAGTTCATAATTTTTAATCGAACCATAATTTAATGTTTAACCACTTAGTACTTCGTTATAAAAAAAAGTTACATTTTTAATTTCAAAAAATTACATTACCTTCACTTATAAGTCTTAAGTTTGACAAGATCTAGCGTGTTCTACAGTGAAATATGTAGTTAATAACAAAATGACACACTTTTGGTCATATTTTGTCAGTAAATGTAAATATAAGGCGTTAAACTGGTATGTGATTATCTTCGTTTTTAACATGATTTTAAAGGAGAATTATGTTAAGTGTAAACATAAATTAGTGTGTGAAATATATTTACAGTCTTCTTCTACAGTATAAGCAAACTTAGTCCCCATTATGCATGTTATATTCTTTCATAATTGGTAACGAATGTTATGTAAAGACAGCAATATATATATATATATTATTTACGCAATACAATATACTACGCTGGCGAAGCGTGATATCTAGATCGATGTGATGTGTAACGTTACAGCACAATAACATTGATAATAATTTTTAACAAATATTTCTTTACTGGCTTCTACCAAGAGTAATATAATAGTATCTCGATCGCACATCTTGTGTGCTTCAGGACGTTTAATACCAGAGTTCATAAGTCGGCCGGACATGCAACACACACATATGTATTAATATTTTCACCAAACTTCCATGTTCAATACATCTGATGTGCAAGCTTTATAGCGGTCCCAATTTTCCAACTTTTTTGTATCAGCTTTTCTAGTTTCCAATATTTTGCTTTAAAATTCTATAAAAACCCTTAATCTTATTTAGAGTTGGCTAAAATGACTGAAGTCAGCAAAAACATTTTTTACATTGTGTGATAATACTTGTTGAATCATTATATCTTTATATCAACCAAAGATAATGTTATTGAGAGTCTAAAAGTACCACATCCGTGAACGTTTAATAAAATCCAAAATTAAAAGTTGTTCACAGCTACATGTCTTACCCTAACGACGCGACATAAAATCATATAAAATTAGTATTTTTTTAAAAAATAACTTTTTTAGGGTTTTGAAGTGCAATTTATGAAAATTAGATAGAATGGTTGAAAAAAATAAGAAAATTATGAATGTTAGAAAGTCTGCATACCCAATACTTCCGTAAATAAGAAAGCATCAGGTTGCGGATTTTTTACTTATCGTTATTATGTGTTAAAATGCATAAATCTTTGTAGTCCAAAATATTACAGGAGCATTTCCAATTAATAAAATATCATTAGCTTTGTCTCTTCTCAAGTTAAAATAGTCAGTTGAGTGAAAATTATTAGAAATTTCTAAAATGATAAAAATAACACGTAGAGATTCAATAAAACTTTTGTTTTCTACTCAAGACCTAAGTTATTGGATTTGTTTGTTGAATTTCGCGCAAAGATACTCGATGGCCTATCTGCGCTAGTTGTCCCTACTTTTGAAGTGATCGACAAGCAGGAAGGAAGCTTGTCAACAACACCCACCGCTAACTGTTTGGCTACTACTACTACTACTATTGTTAAGAATAAAAAAATACACAACCGACGTTTTTTTGTCACAATGAAAGGTAAAATATTTATCAAGATTTTTAACCATATAGACCCACTGTAAGTAGTTTAAATTCTAGTACACACTTTTTAGCAAAGTTATTAGTTTCGAATCTGTATGATTTAAATATTAACAAGTGTAAACATACTGTTAGAAACTCCGTTGATTTTGTGTAGGAACTCAAAGACGTTGAAACCTAGGACAATGACTATTTGTATCTCTTGATGTTATTTCTTTGTCCACAAATATTCCAGTAGATAAAACGTGATATTACTTGATATTGAAGACTCACCATTATAACGTATCAAAGAATTAAGTAATTTTACCAAACTGTATGTGGGAAATTGCGTATTTAAAATTAGTGATACATTTTATCAACAAGTTAAAAGTTTAAAATTGGGTTCCCATTTATCATCTGTTTTGAGTGATATATTTATGGATGCTTTCGAAGATTCTAAGATACAAAAAGCTTTAATAAAACCTGCAGGATATAGAAGATATTGTTACACCTCCGTTCGTTAGTTAATTTTCCGTAAATTCGTTCCGACGAAACTTTAGCGACACAAGTCCTTTCTTAAATAAAACTGGTTTATTCTTTCTGAATATAACTTTGCGATACACTTAATTTCAATAGTCGCGCTATAACAAACGCTATAATTCACGACGAACGTCTCACGTGCTCAGTTCAACAATAAGGAAAAAATAATCTGAAGAAGTTAAAACACAGATGATTCAATTTCCCACAAAAACTGATATCCCAAAAATACTATATCATTCACACTGTAATAATAAAACGTCTTTACATTATTGCCTTTAGGAAAAAATAATCTGAAGAAGTTAAAACACAGATGATTCAATTTCCCACAAAAACTGATATCCCAAAAATACTATATCATTCACACTGTAATAATAAAACGTCTTTACATTATTGCCTTTAGGAAAAAATAATCTGAAGAAGTTAAAACACAGATGATTCAATTATCCACAAAAACTAATATACAAAAAATACTATATCATTCACACTGTAAT
>NW_013665943.1:74530-79459 GCF_000517525.1 Limulus polyphemus | reverse complement strand
AATTATTGGCTTCAAATCTTGATCTTTATCCTGCTCTGCTTTAATATCTATACCTGATCCCACTTCTGACACCAATTTGTTACACCTCCGTTCGTTAGTTAATTTTCCGTAAATTCGTTCCAACGAAACTTTAGCGACACAAGTCCTTTCTTAAATAAAACTGGTTTATTCTTTCTGAATATAACTTTGCGATACACTTAATTACAATAGTCGCGCTATAACAAATGCTATAATTCACGACGAACGTCTCACGTTCTCAGTTCAACAATAGTCTGTCAGCATACATTCAATTACTCATCCCCACTGTCGCTTCGTGACCGGTCTTATATATACAAGACTACACTATATCTAGAAGGATCCCGAGATTTAAGGAAAGGACGTGAATGTTTGAGAACGACGTGGCGTGAAACTAGTCACGTGACCTCGATGTCGTAACAATATGTAGACAACGCATTTATGGTGAGGCGAAACAACAGTGCAACTCTTTAGTTCTTAAACTACATGAATAATAATGACGGAGGAATTACATTCATTATGGAGTCCAATGAACGTGAATTAGTCTTCTTAGATGTTCTAGTTAAAACATGATAATAAGTTAAACTTCAGTGTATTTCGTAAACCTTTTGTTGTTAGCATAACACCACATTATAACTAACAATCCTTTAAGTCAGAATCTGAGCACATTTTACACATATGCTTGGTGTGTAATATATTCTGATTTCACAGATACAAACAACGAAAAAATGTATCTGAAAGTAGTACCAGTATAGAGAAGTTATGACTCTATAATTGTTGAAAGAGCTTTCCAAAAAATTAACGACAAATGGTTTGGTTTGTTTGGAATTTTGCGCAAAGCTACACGAGGACTATCTGCGCTGTAACAAATTTATTATTATATATTTGTTTTGGTGTCAACGTTTGTTTGGATTAGGTTTATATTTAGAAACATGCATAACTTATAGTGTTAAATATGTATTGCGAAATTCCCGCCTATTCTCCAAAGTTGTAGAAGATTCTCGAGAATAAGAATCAACAATATATGTATGTACGTAAACGCTTAAATTTGTATTGTTATGTAATCTGAATTTTCTAAAAAGCCTCCACACGACTATAAATATAACCAATGCGCCGCGCCAAAAAAAGAGTATTCATTATTAGTTTGCAGTAGTCGGTGTGCTATAAACTTCGGAAGCTATAACTGTGATTATTATAACATTATTAATCGGAAACTTAAGATATTTGACCAGGAACATTTACAAAGTTCGAACATTACAAATCCTTTAACTTCAGTGTATTCACATCAGACATTAATATTTTTACAAAAACATTACCTAATGTCATCCGTGGAAACTCAGTCTCTCATAGGCCTAAGAACAGTGAAGACTACAGGGCTAGCTAGCTCCCTGTTAAGTGAATTGTGGCTGCGTCAACTCGAAATTAACTCGCTCATCGTGAACCCTCGATAAGATATTAAGAAAGTTCCAGACTAGAAAGAAGACTTTATATTGCTTGTAAGTTTGTGAAACATTTGTTTATAAATCATTGTTTGTAATAACTGTTATTGTAAACTGTATTGTTGTGTGTATATTAAAACGTATTTGTGTTAAAAAGAAAACTGTGTGTCAATCTTGTTGGCAAATATCATAAACTGACTATATATCGGCTTTTACTTGACGGCTAAATCCAAAGTACAATTTAATTATTAAATTTAAATTTATCAGCTAACTCGGTTTCAGACCATTTGAAATTCTAATATGTAACATTAATAAATTGGGGGCTCGTGTCCGGGACCTGAATCAGAGACAAAATTCGATCTAAATTAAAATTGAAATCACAACTGAATTTATCAGTGCCAACAAGATTTGATCATGTCTGATTATCAAGATTTTCTTGAATCACCCTCCCTCGAACAACTAGAAAAATATAACAGAAATGAATTGCTCGAAATTGCCAATATTTTAGAAATAGAAGTTAAAAGATCAATGAGAAAAATGAATGAAAAAAGCGTATTATCGAATAATTAGTCGATGATGAGTTGTTGCCTGAGGAAGCATTAGAGGAATACTCTAGTGTCTCTACTAGCCAATTGGGGTTGAGTGATAAAGATAAATTAGAGATACAACTAAAATTCAAACAACTCGAGCTCGAACAAACTCGTATCGAAGCCGAGAAAGAACAAGCTCGTATTAAAGCCGAAAAAGAAATCAGGCTAAAAGATATGGAAATTAGACTTAATACTGAACGACCAAGGTAAAATGACAACCTTGAACTTAATCGATATGGTAAAGTACCAAAGTTGAATGAAAATGAAGTTGATAAATATTTCCAACATTTCGAGAAGGTTGCCAAAACCATGGAATGGCTCACCGAAAATGGTCATTATCATTACAAAGTGTCTTAACTGGTAAAGCACAAGAAGCTTATGCTGCTCTCTCTTTAGAAGATTGTACGAATTATGATCAGCTATTCTCAAAGCATACGAGTTAGTACCAGAGGCTTATTACCAAAAGTTTCAAGATTATTGCAAGCAAGGTAATCAAACTTATATCGAATTTGCCCACGAAAAAGAGCTGTATTTTGATCGATGGTGTAATTCTATGCATCTTGGCAACAGTTTCGACAAACTAAGACAGTTATGTCTAATTGAGGAACTTAAACATTGTGCACTTGTGCACATGACGACCTCAAACTTACTTGGATGAATAGAAAGTTGAAACACTACAGAAATCAACTGCTCTTTCTGTTGATTACGTTTTAAGACACATAAAATCACTTTTCATAAAAATAAATTCATACCATCTAAAGAAAAATCTGTATCTGTTCAATCCACTAAATTTGAGGATCCTTCTAAAAAATCCAGCTCCTCTAATTCGAAATCTCCTGACTGTTAGGATAGAACTTTATCAAAATCATCAAGGCCTGTCTGCCATTTCTGTAAAAAAAACCTGGTCATGTTATGTCAGATTGTTGATGTTTGAAGAAGAAAAAAGAAAAGGAGGCAACACCCAGTGCGTTTGTGTCCACATATGGACGTAGTTTCACCAGGTCCCCCAATGTTGTTGATTTGGCCACTGATATAAAGGCTGATGTAGTCAGAGAGGAATTTAGACCTTTTGTGTCTATTGGTTCTGTGTCTTTGACAAATGACACTGCCAATCCCATACCAATTTGTAATACTGGGGGCGACTCAATCATTGTTGTTAGAAGGTATATTGCCTTTAGATTCGAGTTCTGCCACTGGTGAGTCTGGGTATTGAGGGTGGCTTTGTTAATGTTCTTCTTCATAACATTTATTTAGCATCAGACCTAATTTCGGGAACTACTCTGCCAATTAAGGGTGTATCGTTATTGTTGAGAAACGATTTGGCTGGGAGAAAAGTTGTTGCCCAACCCAAAATGGTTAGTGAGCCGATCACTGTTTCATCTAAGGATGATGATGTCATTGAGGAGAATCCCGATGTGTTCCCCTCGTGTGCTGTGACTCGAGCTCAGACTAAGAAATTAAGCCAAAAACAAATGATAGACATAGATTCAGAGGACAATATTATAGATTTGTCTCAGACATTTTTTGGATACTGTGGATGATTGTCCTACTGATAATACCTTGGTGAGTGACAATTATGAACGTGAGGGATCTGATTTACCCAGTGAAGTTCTGATCACTGAGCAAGAAAAGAATCCACAGTTTTCTTCACTATTTAAACATACACTACCAAACGATGAAATGGAGAAAGTTCCAAATGGTTATTTTTTCAAAAATGGTGTGCTTATGAGGAAATGGAGTCCACCAGATGTGCCAACTTTAGAGGAATGGGCTATTGTTCATCAAATTGTTGTTCCCAAAGCATATCTTTCTGAAATATTGAAAGTTGCCCATGAACTCCCCATGGGAAGTCATTTAGGTGTCAAAAAAACATGTAACAAAATTATGGAACATTTATTTTGGCCAAAAATTAGGCAAGACATTTCTCAGTTTTGTAAAACTTGTCATACCTGTCAGTTAGTCGGATAATCTAACCAGAAAATTCATGTTTCTCCTTTGAAACCTATCCCAGCTTTTGAAGAACATAAGTTCCGTCCTGAAGACATGGTCTTAGTATTGTTACCCACTATGAGATATCTAATAAAAAAGAAAGAAAGAAAAGGAAAGAAAGAAAGAAAAGGAAAGAAAGAAAGGAAAGAAGAAAGGTATTAAGAAAAGAAAAAACATAAGACTGTTAAATTGGAGTTTATCACTACAAGAGGATGATTTGGAGATAATACATGTCAAATGGGTTGATAACATTTGTGCTGATGCACTTTCACGTGCTATGTAATTTTATGATCATAAGGTTCTTTGTATTGATTGTGTTGTATACTGACATGGTTATTGAAGTTTTGTAATCCTTTGGATAAAGTATTATATAATGTATTATTGTCAATATTTATATATATAATATCTTAGTTAAAAATTGTCTAATACCAATTTTAATTCTCTAAGGAAGGCGTTGTCACGGGTTTATTATTATATATTTATTACAATATCGATGTTTGCTTGAATTAAATTTATATTTACAAATATACATAACTTATACAGTTAGATATGTATTGCGAAACTCCCTCATATTCTCTAACCTTGTAGAAGATTCTCGAGTGTAAGAATCAACGATATATGTGTGTACTAAATGCTTAATGTAGCTTTGTATTGTTACTGCTAGACAGGGGAAGTCACGTAACGCTGCTGGTGCGTTTGGCGCTGGTAGCATGCGTGAAATTTCTCGAATGATCATTAAGGCCCGAGTGCATTCGAGACACCCTCTTTTTAGTATATAAGACTGGCGAAAAAAACAAGCGGCATTGAAGAGAGAGATAATTGACTCAAGCGAACAGTAGGCACTGTAAGTAAAGTGTGTGAATCACTGGAATTTATAGCGTGTGTTATAAAGGTTG
>NW_013665943.1:72071-73577 GCF_000517525.1 Limulus polyphemus | reverse complement strand
TTGTATCATTGAAGTTTCTCGGAAATAATTTCTATGGGAATTTAACAAACAAGCAGATATGCAACAAATTGGTGTCAGAGAGTGGGATGAAAAATAAAAATTGGAAACGAGAAGTAGCAAATCAAACTACGACTTAGCAGACTTGATGGCAGCAATACAAGAACAGCAAAAGAAACAAGAAGAATGAGAAAATAAACAAGAAAAGAGACGACAGCAGTAGTTGGAGGAGAAAGAAAACAAACAAAAAAGAACGATAAAAGAAACAAGAAGAGAGATTACAGCAATTGTTGGAGAAAAAGAAAAGAAACAAGAAGAACTAGGAAAGAAACAAGAAGAGAAACTACAGCAGTGGTTGGAGGAGAAAGAAAGGAAACAAGAAGTGAGACTACAGCAGTGGTTGGAAGAGAAAGAAAATAAAAAGGAAGAGAGACTACAGCAGTGGCAATAAAACCAGCACCAGTGGTAACTGGAACAAGAAAGGAAACAAGAAGAACGAGAAAAGAAACAGGAAGAAAGTCTCCAACAGTTGAGAGAAAGCCAGCATACACAAATAGAAAAGATTAGTAAATTTCAAAGTGAATTAAATACATTAAAGGACGATTTACTGTCTTTTACACAGGGACGATATATTACCATGGGCCTAATCAGCCCCAGACAACGGGAAGCCTCTTCCAGACCCCGCAGCTAAACCCTAATGCAGACATCTTCAATCCTGCCAGAAGTCACATTCCAGAAATGAGTGTCAGCAATAGGGGAGATCTAGTACGAAAGAAGCCACAGGAATTCAATGGGAAGGCGCCATGGGAAGCATATAGAGCACAATTTGAGCTCCTGGCAGAAATGAATGGAAGGTCAGAGGAGCAGAAAGCAGTGTACCTGGCAACGAGCCTGAAGGGACAGCAACTGAAATTAAGGGAACAGTTGTCAGAAGACGACAGGCACAACTATAGAGATGTGGTAGCTGCTCTAGAACTCAGGTATGGAACTAAAAATCAGTCCGAAGTCTACAGGGCTAGGTTTAGGATCAGAGTCCGTGCTAAAGTGGAAAGCCTGCAAGAGCTGGCACAGGATTTGGAAAGTATGGCACACAAAGCCTACCCAACTGCACCACCCACAACTGAATATACAATTAAGGCAAGCACACCCCTCTACTATGCAGAATGCAATTGCCAGAGCTCTTGAATTAGAATCTTATATTACATTCAGCACAGAGGTACCAAGGTTGGTACAGTCATCAGGATTCAAGGCCAGAAAAGGGCAGCTTTCAGAGAAGTTTGAGGGACTTTGCTGGTACTGTAACAAACCTGGACAGAAGAGAGCTCAACACCGGCAACTTCAACACAGGGAAGAAGCCACAGCAGGAAAGGCTGCTATGCAGAAAGGTTGTTGTAACTGTGGGGTGCAAGGACATCTGAGGAGCCAGTGTAAGAAAAATACCACCAAAAAGTCAGCTTCGGGAAACCAGTAGTGGTTGGTGCTAAGGGACGCCCACCAACCTCCATCGTG
>NW_013665943.1:68409-71071 GCF_000517525.1 Limulus polyphemus | reverse complement strand
ACAGTCTGATGGAATGGTAGAAAAGTACAATTGGACAGGAATTGACAGAAGTTTTGTAATAGCCACCAAGATGACTCGGATGTCTTGCTCCCTCCACTGTTGGTGGCCTGTAGGACAGCAGAGCATGAAACCACTGGATACACTACAGTAAAGTTGATGTTTGGTCGGGAACTTCGGTAACCAGTGGCTCTGTTAAGAGGACGCCCACCTTATGAAGAGTTGCCTGAAAATGCGTCAGAATTCGTGAAAGTGTTATCGGAAAGGATAGATAATATTCACCATCAAGTGCATTCAAACATGAAAACGTCTGCTGATTCCATGAAGCTATGTTATGATAAGAGATCTACTAAAGTCAACTTTGCACCAGGAGACAAGGTGTGGTTGTATAATCCCAGGGAGACCAAAATGAAGTTCCATAAGTTGTCTTCTCCATGGGAAGGACCATATGACATAGTAGATCGTCTCTCAGACGTTACTTTTCGAATAAAATGTGGCAAGCGAGGTAAGCCAAAGGTGGTGTAGTATTCTTTTTACACTGGCTCCTCATATGTCCTTGCTCTCCACAGTTCCAACAACCATTCCTGCTGTGGCTTCTTCCTTGTGTTGAAGTTGCCGGCGTTGAGCTCTCTTCTGTCCAGGTTTGTTACAGTACCAGCAAAGTCCCTCATACTTCTTTGAAAGCTGCCCTTTTCTGGCCTTGAATCCTGATGACTGTATCAACCTTGGTACCTCTGTGCTACACTTAACATAGGATTCTAATTCAAGAGCTCTGGCCATTGCATAGTAGAGGGGTGTGCTTGCTTCACTTGTATTTTCAGTTGTGGACTGTCCAAGGCATCTGCAAACTAATCCCTCAGCAATAGCTTGAGGATATCGGGTGGTGCAATTGGGTAGGCCTTGTGTGCCATACTTTCCATATTGTGTGCCAGCTCTTGCAGGCATTCCCCTTTAGCACAGACTCTGATCCTAAACCTAGCCCTGTAGACTTCGGACTGATTTTGGGTTCCATACTTGAGTTCAAGAGCAACTACCAGTGCTCTATAGTTGAGCCTGTCATCTGCTGACAACTGTCCTAAGATTTCCAGTGGTTGTCCCTTCAGGCTCGTTGCCAGGTACACTGCTTTCTGCTCCTCTGTCCATCCATTCATTTCTGCAAGGAGCTCAAATTGTGCTCTATATGTTTTCCATGGCGCCTTCCCATTGAATTCCTGTGGCTTCTTTCGTACTAGATCCCCCCTATTGCTGACACTCATGTCTGGAATGTGACATCTGACAGGACTGAAAATGTCTGCATTGGGGTTTAGCTGTAGGGTCTGGAAAGGGCTTCCCGTTGTCTGAGGCTGATTAGGTCGATGGCTAATATATCCTCCTTGTGTAAAATATAGTAAACCATCCTTTAATGTATTTAATTCACTTTGAAATTTACTCATCTTTTCCATTTGTACTTCTTGCCACTTTTGTTGACTTTCCTGTAGTTGCTGCTGACTTTCCTGCAACTGTTGGTTACTTTTTCCTGTTTCTTTTCTTGTTCCAGTTGCCACTACTGTAGTCTCTCTCTTCTTGTATATTTTCTTTCTCCTCCAACCACTGCTGTAGTCTTACTTCTTGTTTATATTTTTTTCTTCTCCAACCACTGCTGTAGCCTCTCTTCTTGTTTCTTTTCTTTTTCCTACAACAACTGCTGTAATTTCTTTTCTTGTTTATTTTGTCATTCTTCTTGTTTCTTTTGCTGTTCTTGTATTGCTGCCATCAAATCTGCTAAGCTGTAGTTTGATTTGCCACTTCTAGTTTCAATCTTCTTTTTTCTTTTCTGTCCCACTCTCTGAACCCAGTTTGTTAAGACTCAGGTCGTTTATTAATTTCCCGTAAAAATTCTTCCCGAGGAGCTTCAGCAATACAAGTCCTTTCTTAAGAAAACCTAGTTTAATCTTCCTCAATACAAGTTTGCAATACACAGAATTTTTACAGTCATTTTTACTTAAACACACGCTATAATTCACAATGATTTGCACTCTTTATTTACGGCTTGACTCGATTATCTCCGTTATCAATTTATCTGCCGGCTTATATACTAAAATAGAGGACGTCTACCAAACGCTGGGACGTTCGTGATCTTTCTAGAATCTCAACTCACGCTACCAGAGTCACGTGACTTCCGCTGTCGTAACAATATCAAGGAAGTTCCAGACTAGAAAGAAAACTGTGTGTATCAATCTTGTTGGCAAATGTCATAAACTGGAGATATATCGGCATTTATTTAAATACTAATACCAAAGTACAAGTTAACTCAGTCTCAGACCTTTCGAAATTGTAATACGTAACACTACGTCAACTCGAAATTAACTTGCTGATCGTGAACCCGATGAGACATCAAGGAAGTTCCAGACTAGAAAGAAGATTTGTTATATCTATATATATATAAAAGAGGAAGTTTGTTTATTTGTTTATTTTGTTCGCTATAGGAAACCAAACAGTTAAACTTACAAATTTTTAAATAACTTCACAATAACCAGTTTTCCAAGAAATTTAATGGTGCTATTTATTTTGTATTTCGTATAGTATTTAATGACGAACTTGATAATTAATGATTATTGCGTCATTTTTTGTAATAAACATACAACAATATATGCACAACAGAAATTAAATGATGAGATGAAAATGT
>NW_013665943.1:53700-67409 GCF_000517525.1 Limulus polyphemus | reverse complement strand
GTATCGCTAAAGTTTCATCCGAAAGAAATTATACGGGAAATTAACAAACGACCAGAGACGTTACAATTTTATTTCCCTGTCAATGTTTCCATCTTCATTAAAAGGCGTAAGATGACAAAAACAAGATATTGAAGAATCTATCTATCTATATATATAAAAGAGGAAGTTTGTTTATTTGTTTATTTTGTTTGCTGTAGGAAACCAAATGGTTGAACTTACAAATTTTAAAATAACTTCATAATAACCGTTTTTTTTACAAGAAATTTAATGACGCTATTTATTTTGTATTTGGTGTAGTATTTAATGACGAAATTGACAATTAATAATTATCGTGGCATTTTGTTAAATAATTTTTTATAATAAACATACAAACCGTAAGCATGTTTTGCACGTAGAAAGCGTTATGGCGGGAGACACTCAGATCACCTTGCTGTTAATTCAGCATTTTCAAAAACAGTTTTCTTTAAATAGTGCTAAGTGGTTTCATAAGTGATTTAGTAACTTTTGTGAATTGAAAATTATTGTTTAGTGGTACAGGTGATTATGCCACCCAAGAAACGCCCTTTCTATGGAAAGTCTTCTGCTGCTAAAAGAATGCAAGCACAAAGAGCAGCTGAAACAGAAGAAGGGCGCAAGCAAAGACTTCAAGCACAAGCTGCATGACAGGCTGCTCAAATACAGAAAGAGACTTTGGAACAACGTAAAGTTAGACTTCGAGCTCAAGCTGAAAGGCAGGCTACTCAAAGACAGCAAGAAACTGTTAAACAGCACAAAGCCAGAGTTCAGCCAGAATCATCAAGGCAAGCTGGATATAGACAACAAGAAACTTCTGAACAACGTCAAACCACACTTCAAGCACAAAAATTAAGACAAACAACTTACACAGAGCAAGAAACAGAGGAGCAACATGATGTACGACTTCAGGCTCAAAGAACATAACAAGCTCAAACACGATCTAATTTCAAATAAAGCTTTGTTTGATTAAACGCTTTTTTATTTTTCATGTCACAACTTTTTTCTATTTACTGAATAATATGCTGAAAAAATTCTAATCTAAATTTTCACCGTGCAACGCCTGGTAACTGAGCTAGTAGATATATATTTAGCCAATTCTAAGGAACAATATCCCTAATACGTTTTTACATAACGCTCTCATCGCCGGCTACATTGTACCAGAAATGAGACACTTACAACAGTACATGGAAAATTATACTAGACATTTTCTGGAAAACCAAATGACCTTCATGACATCACTCATTCGATGACACCATTCCCAGTTTGCCCCTGAAAAAGAAAGGTTCAACTTTCAAAAGTGCTCAGGTTATATGGTTTTTACCATCTTGAAACTAAAACTATAATCATTATATATTAAATCGGTACTAAATCATACAAAAGCAATTGGATGTTTGTTCAATATTAATAAAAATATTAAGTATGATATAATCCTTTTAGGAGTGCGTTCAAAACATTAAACATTAGTAACATTATCATCCTATAGAAACACAAGTAAATGAAAAATAAGATGAGACATGTCAAACCTGCATGCTGTTCTATGGAAGTATAGAAACACCTTTGTAAAATGTCTACAATTACATATATGTTGAAACCTGTATACAACCCTTAGTAAAATTGTCCACCTTTGTAAAATACCTGTGATACAAATAAATATATAAATGAAAAGAAAAACATAAGATGAGACCTGTATACAGCCCTACTGGACTGTCTTTGTAAGTTGTATTTAATATTGTTTAATGTTTATTTGTAATTAAGCACAAAGCTACACAATGGGCTATCTGTGCTCTGCCCACCACGGGTATCGAAACCCGGATTCTAGCGTTGTAAGTCCGCAGACATACCGCTGTGCTACTGGGGGGCAAGTTGTATTTAATGATTTACTTATAAAGCTAAACTGTAAATGCGTGGTTATGAAATTAGATTGAATTATTAGTTTTAAGATTTTGTTACTATAATATCATGTTGATCTAAATCATACTGATGCGCCCTCTGGTTCCACTTCATGGAACTAGCAACAAGTATTCTGGACGACGTCCGTTGTCATATCCATCTGTCATGACGATCTAATAATGCGCTCTCCGGCGACACTTGATGCAACTACGACGTCATTCTCTCTGATGGCACCTTTGTCTCCCCATTGCCTGAGGCCGACACGCATGTGGCACCCTCTGATGGCACGCTTGGTAACAGTCTCGATAACCACTCACGGTGTTTACACAAACCGTTCATCAGAAAACGTAAGCAACTTCTTAATTATGAGACGAAAGCCTAACAGTGCTTGCACAAAAGAAAATGAAAATTAACCTCAAAACTACAAGAGAACTTGAGGAGTTCTTGGAGAACAAAACTACAGAAAGTAAACAAACCTGTTACTGGCAATCAAAAACAAAAACAAGCAGTTATTGTGAACTTAATTATATTGATGTTAAAAGTATACAAATTTGTAGACATGTTACACATAATTAACTTTACATATTGATGTACACTGGAACAATTGTTATTACATGTCTTGTAAACCAGTTCATTATTCTGTAAGTTTGTGTAAACATCAAAACATGTTTACTGAACATCACAAACCTACAATAAAGGGGAAATATAATTTTCAGTTCTATCCTGCCTTAATAGAAGAAAATGCAAGATATTTTGCCTGACGTCAGTGATGATCTTTTGGGCAAGGAGGAGAAATATTAGATTAATTAATTAAGTAGTATTACTCAAGTTGGACGTAATCTGAGCCAATGAAATTGAGTGTTGCACTATGGACGTTATAAACACTAAGTTACGGATATTCTGGATGAGAAATAAACTAAGTCAATCTAATTGAGGTTTGCAGTTTGAAAGTTACAAGTTGTAAATTAAAGACATTGTCCTCCAGTGGCACAGCGGTATATCTGAGGACTTACAACGCTAGAATCCGGGTTTCGATACCCGTGGTGGGCAGAGCACAGATAGCCTATTGTGTAGCTTTGTGCTTAATTACAAACAAACAATTAAAGACATCCTTGGTGAGAAATAAACTGAGCCAATCTAACTGAAGTTTCCAATACGGAAGTTACGAGCCATAACCTGAACATATCCTTGGTGAAAGTTGTCAGTTACTAAAACAATTGACAAGAAATTGATTAGCATTTCTACAGGCAAAAATACACAACCACAAAATGTTAATAATACTTTTTTGAAGAAGCAGAGAAAACTGATACCACATTATTTAAAATATTATGTGCAGCATAGAAAAGTTTGCTATATTTAAAATGTATATTGTTTTTGTGATGAAACAAGGCACTTTTTGTGTTATTTAATTAATGTAGGATTAACTAAAGCTTAGAAAATTCTACAGTGATGACTAGGGCCAAACAATGGTTTGTTTGTGTTTCGTTTTTCTTTGTTCACTCTGTTCAACGCAGGAAATCGAACTCCAGGTTTTAGCATTCAAAATCTGTAAACTTACCTCTTATCCATTGGAGGATCATAACAATGGACAAATAGAAAAGACCAGTGTGTGTGTGTGTGTGGTAAAAAAAGTTGTACAAAAAAAAGGTATGAAGTAGGATCAAAACGTAATGTCTAAAGCTGATGGTCAACAATGCATTGCACCAGTGGATAATGTGTCAGAGACATGTGGCCTGGATAAAAAACCATAATGTCGAGGGTTGCCTCACTTGGAATTAGATTTCCCTCTCTTTTGGAAAGACTAAGTAAAAAATTTGTCTGATCAGCTAGACAAACTTCTGCAGAAAACAACAACAACTTTGGTGATAATTTGAAAGACTTCAGGAACACTATTTATATCGTTTCTTTGAAAAACAGTTTGGAGTAGTAAACTAAGGCTAAGACAACCAAGAGTAGTTGGTATTTCATAGGCCATAAATATGTGTTGAAATTGCTTGTCACATACTAAATATTCAAAAGAAAGGGTAACACTAAGGTTCCAACCATGGAGTTAAAATAGGCTTGGGTACGCATGATTTATACTCATTGTTTTTACATTTGTACAGGTTTATATCAGTCAGTCTTCATGCAACTAGTAAAATGTGCAATGCCATCGGTTAATATTAACATTAGATAGTTTCAAATCACAGACTACATTTTCATAGTTTATAGATGGCAAAAGATCCGAGTGTGCGTAGATCTAATGGAGCAGTACTAATAAGCTACATATTATTGAATCGATAGAAACAGTATGAAAGGGCTCGAAGTAAGATCTTTTGGATGAGAAACTATCTTGTGAAATGTTATAGAAGATTGATTTGTTTTTCATTTTTAATGAAAAATTGACAGCACAAGAAGCATACGACATTGTTAACAGTTGTCAATTTCTATTAATTTCTAAGATAGCGCGCAAGGAAAAAACAGCTCATGATATTATGACGTCATGCGTACTTTCAGCCTATTACCCCCACTTTTAATTTGTTTCCTACACCTCTCTATAGGTAGAGCTATGTTGGGCAAAGGACAATAGCGAAAAAAATAGTTAATATAAAGGAACATAAAATAAGATTAAAAATCGTTGAGTATATGGCAATAAACCTTCTGATTAAAAACAAAACAAAATCAGCTTTTTTAAATATTCAAACAAATTTACTTTTATTGTTTGATAGTAATTCTAAACATAGTTAAACTACTGATTATATTTTCAGAGTAAAAACAAAGACAAAATTTATAATTTTATAAAACTAAAACTTCATATAAAATATTTATAAAGATGTTAGAACACATAAAAATAGTAAATTCAAATATTACAGTAAAGGAAATATTTTTAATTGCTTTTTTAAAAAAGAAACATTTAACATTTCCAAAATTAAAAATTTATACAAATACTAAATATAAAATTAAGATATTGTACTCTACAGAACCTACATACTCTTTAGAAAGTATCATGCATGTTATTTCGTCTGGTTTGCTTTAGAAAATGCAGTGCAATTTTTTCATATTGAAATGACACATGGAATGACAAAATATAGTTGTAAACAGCCCATTAGACAATCATATTGCATATATGCTATGCTCCAAGTTATTGGATTTACTGAATATTTTTTTTATTCATTCATCAATATTTTTAGAAAATTTACCATTGAATTGTTTCAATGAGCACCTGCTAGTAAGTTATACTGTACTTAGGTATTATTTTATGACATTATATTTTCCAGACAGATTTAACTTCATTTATCTAGAACTTCCGAAAATATACAGGACATCAAGTTTAGAAAGCTTTTTGACCTTTTATGTTCACTAAAATAGATAATGTTCTCATTTGAATGTAAAACACCCTATCTGATTCAGGGTTTTACCAAAAGAAGAGGGTAATCAATATAGTAGGAAAATTTTATGAAAACAAAAGTTGAACAAGACAATTATAATACATTGTCACTATTTATGTATTTACATTTTACTTAATACTTAACACAATCATATATTTTCTATATAAATTTAATGTTCACCATACTTTAACTAGAGTTTTTGTATGTCACTGAATTTAAAAGTCAGTAAATAATCAACATGTGAAATATATGAAATTTACGATTTCATTATACGGTACAACGAATTATATTTGTATGTACTTTAATGGTGACAGAGTTAGCTGTTTCTGATTAGTACTGATAAGCTGAAAATATATCAAAGTATCGGTCAAAACACTGTTGCGTATCTGCTTGTTTGTTAATTTCCGGTATAATTTCTTTCCCAGGAATTTCAGCGATACAAGTCCTTTCTTGATTAAACCAGTTTATTATTTCTCGATACAAACTTTTAGTACACGGTAATTCCAACTTAACAACTTTTAAAATACATGCTATAAACCACAGCGACTCACAATCTCGATAACTTCGCCCGAAACTTACCGTGACTACTGTTCGCTTTATCATAGATTTATTTTCGCAAGCTTTCTTTGCCAGACTTATATACTAACAATAAGGCGTCCCTCGATCATACTCGAGCTTCCCTGAAAATTCGAGAAACTCAGTCAAGCATGCTCCCAGGGTCACGTGACTTCTGCTGTCGTAACAACACTATATCAATCACTAACATTACATCATTTATTAAGATATTTAATTTTAGATGTAACACTGCAGTGACAATATGTTCAGCGTTGTACAAACAATTACCATCACAATATTTTTTTTTATTTATCAGTGATCACAAAACTACTTTAAAAGTGGTTATCATTCTCCTGTCTAGCAGAGATTGGTAATTGTAACCATTTGTATATGTGACCACGTTCAAATATCGACCAGTCAATTATTCCTTTTAAATTCATTATGATTTGTCACTAAGTTTATTCAGGATTCACAATATTTTTAAGCATATGTTTGAAAGTCCATATAACACATTTATCCAAGCCTTCATGGCCTGGCATGGCCAGGTGGTTAGGGCACTCGACTCGCAATCTGAGGGTCGCGGATTCGAATCCCCGTTATACCAAACATGCTCGCCCTTTCAGCCATGGGAGCATTATAATGTTACGGTCAATCCCACTATTCGTTGGTAAAAAAGTAGCACAAGAGTTGGCGGTGGTTGGTGATGACTAGCTGCCTTCCATCTAATCTTACACTGCTAAATTAGAGACGGCTAATGCAGATAGCCCTCGTGTAGCTTTGCGCGAAATTCAAAACAAACAAACAAACCAAGCCTTCAGACAGAGAAGATGATAAAATGCCAGCCTTTCCTACACCTAATGCACAGTATAACAAGCTGGCTTTGGAAACTCGTTACATGGTCCATGTACTCCAGATCATGCTATTACTATTCAGTGAACTTACCAATGATCGCATGAACTAAACAGTCAGCAAATGGATAAGCTTTAACCTATACAAAAAAAGTAATTGATAATTAGAATTAACATTACCTGTATCTGGGAGAGGGCCAGTTTTATTTGAAGTTATTTTCTTAAAAGGAGAAACTACAGCTTTCTGATGGTGTGTACCTTTCAAGTTTTGATGTTTACGTTTGGCAGTAGTTCTTGTGTCCTTGGATCATGCAATGTCTGAAGTATGTCCTGCATTGAATATCTTGGGATTACTAGCTGTATCTTAGATCCCACATTACATTTATGTAATTCATAGTTATTACATTCATAACTGCTGAGAAAGCCATTGTACCCACTTATCTCTAAAATTTTCATCTTGTTGCATGGCAGTTAGCATTCAGGTAAGATCTGGCTCTTTCAATAATCATTTGTGGAATCTATTCACTAGTAAAACCATTTCAGCCTATATGGTTTGTCACCATTTTGTAGGAGCAAAGAGTACAGGATCTAGACATTCAGTGAATGGACAATCTCTCTTCATCTGGTGTTAGTGTATTACTATGTTGCTGCCCTAGTTGATGATGTACAATAAAATTGTACAACAGGAATGTTGTAATTCAATGTGCAATCCCAACTTTTCTTTTGTTGTTTACATTTGTAAACTACTTAGTGAAGCAAGTTTCACAAAAAATTTTAAACCCATATTGTACATATAGTTGCAGTAGTGTTCAACATAAAATGACACTATAAGCAGCTTATTCTTTGTTATACAATAATGGCTGAGCACTCAGGAGTTGCCAACTTCTAAAAATTGTGCACAATAAGATGTTCCATACCATCCTGCACATGAAATATTTGATCATGTCTTCATTCTTTCTGAATTGTGTGCCAACCTTAGTTAAATTTGATAATGGTAATGTTATCAATTAGAAGTTTACCATAAAACACAAATAATATAATACAATGCCTATGAAGTTGCAGACCTTTCTTTCAGGCACAGGCTAATCCTTAACACTGCAGTTTTCATAAGAAAAGTGAACACTCCTACAATGCGATTGAGAAACCTAAGTATGATTATACAAATACACTTTTCTGGATTCATTTTCAACCTTGCCATTTTTATTTAATAAAACAAAATTCTTAGGTTCTCATATTGTATATAATTAAAATGATCAAGTACCAATGGGATGAAGTTCAGCACAATCACACATCAACTTGTTCCTTTGCTATTATGAAAAACAGTGGTTGAAACATTGTTATTTATTTGAGTTCCAAGCCCACACATTGTCAAAGGCAAGTTGATTATACTTTTGTCATCTTTAATGATCCTGAACATGTTGATCAATTTTTAAACATCCTAAGACTGTGCAGCATAATGGATGATCAATACAAACATCAGTTTGCTTTTTGCTATACAGAAATGTGCAATAAGAATGGCAAATTTTAATGTTTTGCATTGTATCTGGGAGTGCCAACATTCACATGAACACAATTTTCTTCCTAAAAATATGCAGGAAACGCCCCTAGCTACTTTGACAGCCAATTTTCTCAGCCTAGAAGATCTTGGGCTTTGAAAAGGATTTTCAGACTCCTAGTGAGATGTTATCTAGTGGTAGCTTATCCTGGCAAACTTTCTCCTCCAGGTTCATCTCAAGCCACCTTCTGGTTTCTGACTAATGCTAAGGGTTTAGCAATATTGGATTGTGACCATCTCAAGTTTTTGTATACAATGCTCCAATGATTCTAGAATGTCCAGATATCTCATAGTCTGCAAGCTCAAGGAATTATGGAAGGATAAGCATTAGGTAAATATCAAATTCTGTGAAATTAATGATTCCCTAAAAAAATGTCTATAGTTTGTAAATATTTCAAACTTGAACAAGAAATGGGGACTAAACACAGTTTCTGACTTTGAAAAAAAAAAAAACCTTTATTACAATTCAAACAACAAAGAATTGGTGGTGATTCTTTCTAAACTAAAATAGTTTATAATTTATTATCATGGCTAGTTTCTCTATATATATTGAGTATAATTAGTATAAAAAGATCAGGTCAATTCTAGCTGTAGTTCTAGTTTTACCTGGGCCCATGTTCAAGTTCTGTCAATACTTCCCAGAAGGTCTCACCATTTTGATATGTTTTAGTTATAGGATATGCCCTGGCAAACGAGTTTATGACATGTGAAAGTCTAAGGGGTGAGATTGGGGTAATTTATAAATGAGCATAGAATATTGTCAAAAGAGCAAACAATCTGTAATAACATTTTGAGAATTTTTTATCTGAGTAAAGGCACATTCATTTTCCAAGTTATGAAAGGGTTAAACCTTTCAAGTAAACAATATAAAACTACTAAAATGACATTTAAAAGACCAGAAGAAGTGACTCTGTAACAAGCAAAAAAAGAAAAAAAAAGAGAGTCAAGTATAGATCTCAAATTTGGATGTTCAAATAAAAAAGGGGATAAACTGATACATTTTTGGTCTTAAAATAAGAGCTCAATACTTGAGTAATGACTATTTAATTAACTTAAAAATGACTGGATTTGCATTTCTGTTTCAAAATAAAGTATAATCAACATAAATATGGTAGAATAAAGATATAAGCTCTGTGGAAGAGTATTTAAGACAGTTGTTGTTTCTTCATTTCACCTGCAATGTAACAAGTTTTCCAAAGCCTTTCTAAAACTGCTTTAACATATAAGAATGGAATCATTGAACAGTTCTTCCCAACTTCAAACTATTTGTTTAGTTTAGGAGTATTTACTTTTCACATGAAAAAAACTCTCTCTCTGTCATTAAATTGGTGGGTATGTGTCCCCTAGTTCCACCATCCATAGCTTTAGCCGCTAATAAACAAATTATCTATCCTCTTCATAACACACTAAACTTTAGCACCTTGTAAACAAATAATGTTTTTTTATGGACACTCTAAATTTTAGCCCCAGTAAACAAATTATTACTCCTCTTATTAACACCCAGGAAATAAATATTATACCTCTTCTCAACATCCTAACATTTACCATCTAGTAAACAAATAAGCTGTCCTCAAAACCCTAATATTTACCAACCAGTAAATGTACAATCATTCCACTTATAAAAACCCAGTGAACAACTAATTCATTCTCTAATTTATTTCAGAGATCTTACGGGTTATGTAATCGCAAACTCTATGATGGAGTAAAGGATTTATATTCTTCATATGAACATCACATTGCATTCCAACTTGCCACAGTCTGAATCACCTGAAATAATCAATTCACAGACATATCTTGAGTACAAATACTTTTGTAACAATCTGGTGTTTTGTGTACGACAGAAATGTACATTTTACTAAATGCTTGTCGAATGTCATGTGAATGTACTTGGTAAAGTTTAAATGGTAGTCAACATTTCTTCCCCAATATGGAATCAGCCCAATCCCATGCACATTCAATTAACCATAGTCCAGCTGAAGACAAAATTTTCACTGATAATTGTGACTTCAGTGTTTTAATGTAGTTCTTCTACTATAATTATTACTCTCGTAGTGAAGGATTTTTGCAATTGAGTTCACTACTAATCCATTCTGAGCATGCAGAGAGAGGCACCATGATAGTGGCATTGTTGTATCAAGGCACATACTATAATTAGCCTTCATTATCTGCAAAATATTTGTCCAAGACATTTTGTAATGACATCACACAATTTTCAAACCAGCATAATCAATTAGTATAGGCAAATAAAACATTAACAACTTCCTTTCTATAACAGAAATTCATCTTTAACAAGATGTTATATATATTACTAGTCTTACTTCCTGGTATGGTACAATCACATACAAGTTCACCAAGAAGGCTTTAACTGCAAAATATTTTTTAATTTTTCTGTAAACATCTTGGGTAATGCTTTTAGATAATCATAATTTGGATCATGTTTAATTTAAACAGGAACCAAATCAGTAGCATAATGAAGAAAAGGATCTTTGCATATGGTATAGAAGTTACTAAAGCAATGCTCTGTTGCTCATTGCAAATTTAATAAGCTTCCAGGATGTATTTATAGGTATAATTATTTCAAGTCAAAAGAGGTAATTATCTTGACATGTTAGGCCTAACTTGGAATCCTATGCATAGTTCTGGTATTCTTTTCTAACAAAGGACATTGACTTATTAGAAATGGTTAAGAGGATGACTACAAGTTTGTTTGGAATTAAGCTTAAAGCTACACAATGGGCTATACGTGCTCTCCCCATCATGGGTATCAAAACCCAGATTCTAGCATTGTAAGTCCGCAGACATACTGCCTTGGGGCAATGACTACAAGAACAATTCCTGGGGTGATAGCATTATCTTACATTGATAGGTTAAGATCTCTTACTGAAGATTACAAAATTTTCTAGGTGATTAGTAGGATAAATGCACCTGATTTCTTTGTGTTGTACTGTGAAAGTAAGAGTTGGAATAGACAGGTTAGGCTCTATTTGAGAAAATTATATATATTTCAACAGGATTATTGACTTATGATGCGACTCATTGTCAATAGTAGTGGAGACCAGTATTTTACAAGAGTTTAAGAAGGGAACTGATGATTTCCTGTAAAATGAAAATTGCTTTTAAAATTATTTTTCTCAAGGGTGGGTATGCACCATATTGTGTCTTGTTGTGTTATTAGACTGTAATGAATTAAGCTTTCACTGGTTTTTCTATGACAAAATTCTATATTTTCCTATTTATTTCAAAGGTCAATCACAGAAATGTCAAGACAAATACCACTATATTGGTCCACTATATTATTTAATTCTTGTGGTTTGCTGTATAATACATAAATTGTAAAGAAGAATTGTATATAATAGTTTGATGTTTTATAGAATTCAATCAAGTTTATGAGAACAATTCGGATAAAAATTGACAGAGATTTGACAATGAATTTATTTTCTGGGAAAAACTACATAGTTGTGAATTCATACAAAATAACTAATTTTACTTCTAATATGGTTTAAATTTTCTTGAACTTTTTGCAGCTTTCATCAATGCAATTCGTTGCTTGTCTTCTTCAAATTTCTTTCTAAGTTCTGCCAGATGTTCCATTTTGGATTGTTTCACCTGGAATGTGTAAAAGTTCAAGAGTTCTTTCTGAGATCTTTTCTTTTTCTCTTTGGCTAACACTTTCTTTTGATATGTGTCCGTTCTTGGAGCAACAGATTTCTTTCCATGTTTTGTAACTGTGATCCATCCTTCTTCATCTGGTACACCTTCCATTTGTTTTGCCTGGTTTTTTTCTCCTTCTACTATCTTATCAAAATCTGACATATAAGTATCAATTTCTTCTTTTAGAGCTTTTATGTCTGGGACCTTATCATTGTATTCTTGACACCACTTTTTGATACCAACTGGTAAAAGATGAGTCTGGGGTGAAAGAATTTGAGGCTCACATTCTGATGCCTTTATATTTAACATTAAGTTCAAAGCATTTCTTAATCCTGATGGTTTCTTAAAAACAATATACGCTACCTTATAACCTTTGATAGGCTGTTCATTTATAAAAAAGTTTGATGTATTTTCTGCAGGTAGTCCTGCCGTGGGTTTTTTATGGAATAAGACTTGTTCCACAATTCCACAATCACGAAATATATTTTTCATACATTCTTTATCACAGTAAGATGGAACGTTTGCAACAAACAAAGTCCGATCCTGAGGTTTACATTCATGCCTTTCTCTCACTCTGTGGTCTTTACAAAACAAATAACTCTTAGAATTACTTTTCTCTGAAAACTTTATTGGAATACTTACAAAACCACCTGAATTTACCACGCTACTTGACAAGGTAGTTGCCATTTTCCACTTACTATAACGCTACGGTCGCGACCTCTGTCAAAGAAAAGCACATAATTGTAATGAAAAAAAATAAAAAATAACGTATTAATTATAAAGAAAATTTCCCGTACTATAGGATAACGTTTTTTACAAAGATACTATATTTCATTAGGATGATAGAAATGGTGCGCACTTGGTACACATAGATTTTCATAAAACGCTTGATAAGGTGTCACACAAACGATTAGCTAAGAAAATAACACAACATTTAAGGTGCAACATTGTGGTTTGGCCTATAGTGGGCGTCCCATTCCTTTCACCAATGGCCCGAATCCCTGTCCCACCAAACATGCTCGCCATTTCAGCCGTGGGGCATTATAATGTTACGGTCAATCCCATTGTTCGTTTGTAAAAGAGTAACGCAAGAGTTGTTGGTGGGTGGTGATGATTAGCTGTCTTCCCTCTAGTTTTACACTGCTAAACTTGTGACGGCTAGCGCAGGTTGTCCTCGTGTAGCTTTGCACGAAATTCAGAAATAAACAAACAATCCTTTCACCAAACACCCAAATGCTTGTATTCAGCCCTGATCTTTTAAGTGTCATCAAGCCTTTTCTTATTGAGTTTATCACGTCTGAAAGTAATGTATCGCACACACTGACTATCCTGTTCAAATAGTAAAATTGCTTGTTGTAGAAACACCACGCCCTCCACAATCCACCAGAATACTACAGAGACCGTCAACAACAACACACATACACCGACTTGAAAACGAAGACGGAAGTACTTCGAAACGTCGTCCTCTACACTTGTGTTTCTACAACAGGCAGTTACCGTCCATTCAAGTAAAATTCATCATAAATACTCTGCCTAAACAATCTATAAAAAGAGTAAAATTGTCTATTTTGCACAGAAATTCTAGTTTGCCAAATCTTAACTTTATGTGTTCTAATCCTACCACTCTTACCATTAAGCACAAAGAAAGACGAGATATCAATACTGCCTATTCCCATTATCACCTTAAATGGCCAACTGGAAGCCCGCGGGTTGAGTTCGGCCTGTGAAGAAGGTATTGTTACGTCTCCGTTCGTTAGTTAATTTTCCGTAAATTCGTTCCGGCGAAACTTTAGCGGCACAAGTCTTTACTTAAATAAAACTGGTTTA
>NW_013665943.1:51950-53469 GCF_000517525.1 Limulus polyphemus | reverse complement strand
CCCTTCTCAAAACTGAGTAGAGTTTCTTCTTCGACGGTGGCTTCTTCAGGTGGCACGTCTTCAGCAGCGTCATTTGTTCCTTTGTCCACTTAGTCCCAACTGAAATGTCCTGGACCGTGATAACGCCAAAGCCTGTTGGCATGCACCACTTTTGGCTTATCTTGCCAACCAAATTTTACCCAGAAAGTCACGTCTGAGAGACGTGCCACTATGTCATATGGGTCTTCCCATGGAGAAGACAACTCAGGAGACTTCACTTTGGTCTTCCTGGGATTATACAACCATACATTGTCTACTGGTACAAAGCTGATTTCAGTAGATCTCTTATCATAAGTTAACTTCATCGAATCAGCAGACGTTTTCAAGTTTGAACTCACTTTATGGTGAATATCGTCCATCCTTTTCGATAACACTTTCACAAACTCTGCCACATTCTCAGGCAACTCTTCATAAGGTGGGCGTCCTGTTAACAGATCCACTGGCAACCGAAGTTCCCGACCAAACATCAACTTTGCTGGAGTTTAATCAGTGGTTTCATGCTCTGCTGTCCTATAGGCCATCAACAATGGAGGGAGTAAGACATCCTAGTCATCTTGGCGGCTATTACAAAACTTTGCCAATTCCTGTCCCAGTGACCAGTTGTACTTTTCTACCATCCCATCAGACTGTGGGTGAAGTGGCGTTGTCCTGGTCTTTCGGATGCCAAACAACTTGCAGAATTCTTGGAACACAGTTGATTCAAAGTTACGGCCTTGATCTGAATGCAGTTCGTATGGCATACCAAATCTGAAGAAGAAATCATTAATAGCCGAAGCTACAGTTGTAGCTTCCTATATGCAATACCAAATCAAGTACATTTGTGTGGTGATGGATTATTTCACCAAGTGGCCTGAGGCCCCCAAACTCGTGCTGGAAACCAGAGGTCCAGCAATGTCGACGGCTACTCTTTCCATTGGTGCACCAACTTGATATAACTTCATTGGAGCACTTCCCTTATGCTTGGGTCCCCTTTTAGCACAACATGTACTTCATGTTCTGCACCATTCTTCCACATCTTGTCTCATACCTATCCAGTAAAATCTGTGTCGTAGGTGACTCAATGTTTTCTTAACTCCGAGATGTCCTCCTGTTACAGTATCATGGGATTGACGCAACACACTTGCTTTTAGGAAATCAATCATTGGCTTCAAATCTTGGTCTTTCTCCTGTTCTGCTGTGATATCTATATTTGGTTCCATTTCACCATCATCAACTCCTTCAGTCACTTTGACTTCAGCTTGATGACACCTGGTTAGTTCAACCTCTCTTTTGCAGCAATGTCTGCAGTCATTTTCTCAGGGTCTTCGGCTCAGTCCATCAGCATTATCAAGGGATTTTCCTTCTCTATATTCAATATTATAATTATACTGGTCTATTTTTCCAAACCAACGTGCTGGTTGTCCCTCTGGGTTCGCTAATGATCTTAACCAGCATAATGCAGCATGGTCTGTTCTAATGGTAAACTTAGCACCATAGAGGC
>NW_013665943.1:36162-50950 GCF_000517525.1 Limulus polyphemus | reverse complement strand
GTGCCTGTCGTCTGCTGACAACTGTCCAAGTATTTGCAGTGGTTGTCCCTTCAAGCTAGTTGCCAGATATACTGCTTTCTGCTCATCTGTTTATCCGTTCATCTCTGCCAGTAACTCCAGTTGTGCTCTGTATGCTTCCCACAGTGTTTTCCCATCAAATTCCTGTGGCTTCCTTCGTACTGGATCACTCCTAGTACTGACATTGATATCTGGGATGTGACTTCTAACGGGACTGAATATGTCTGCAATAGGGTTTAGCTGCAGGGTCTGGAAGGGGTTTGTCATTGTCTGGGGCTGGTTAAGTCGATGGTTAATGTATCCTCCTTGTGTAAAATACAATAAATTGTCCTTTAACGTTATCTAATTCGCTTTTAAATTTACTAATGTTTTCCATTTGTACTTCTTGCCATTGTTGTTGATTTTCCTATAGTTGCTGCTGACTTTCCTGCAACTGTTGGGTACTTTCTTCCTGTTTCCTTTCTTGTTCTAGTTGCCACTGTTGTAGTCTCTCTTCTTGTTTATTTTCTTTCTCCTCCAACAACTACTGTAATTTCTCTTCTTGTTTATTTTCTTTCTCCTCCAATAGCTGTTGTAATCTCTCTTCTTGTTTATTTTGCTGTTCGAACTGCCACTGCTGCAAGTTTTCTTGCCACTGCTGTAATCTCTCTTCTTGTTTATTTTGCTGTTCGAGCTGCCACTTTTGCAGGTTTTCTTGCAACTGCTGTTGTCTCTCTTCTTGTTTCTTTTCTTTTTTCCTCTAACAACTGTTGTAATTTCTCTTCTCGTTCTTCTTGTTTCTTTTGCTCGTTCTTGTATTGTTGCCATCAAGTCTGCCAGGCTTTAGTTTGATTTGCCACTTCTCGTTTCCATTTTTTTATCCCACTTCTGACACCAATTTGTTACATCTCCGTTCGTTAGTTAATTTTCCGTAAATTCGTTACGACGAAACTTTAGCGACACAAGTCCTTTCTTAAATAAAACTGGTTTATTCTTTCTGAATATAACTTTGCGATACACTTAATTTCAACAGTCGCGCTATAACAAACGTCTCACGTGCTTGACTTCAACAGTACTCAATTTAATTACACACTCTTTGACTGCAGTTCAATTACTCGTTGTCCCCCGTCGCTTCGTGGCCGGTCTTATATATACAAGACTACACTATATCTAGAAAGATCAGGAGATTTAAGGAAAAGACGTGAAAGTTCGAGAATGACGTGGCGTGATACTAGTCACGTGACCTCGATGTTGTAACAGTATTTTATTTGGATGGTTTTTTAATCCTATCTTATTTTGACGAAATTGGCAAAAGAAAAATGCGATTAAGCAAATCAGTCCTGTAACAGGTCTGAGAACTTTCTTCAAATGTTAAGTCAGCTATTTTATCAAAATCATATAATTAACGGAGGGTCTATACAACTTAGATATTCTTGGAAGCAAATATTCTAAACGTACTTTACCTGGTCATATACTTCCGGCCCTCAGGTAAAAATAAAAAGTGGCCCAGAGCATAAAGTTGGTAATCCTTGCTCTAAAACAAAGGTGGATTAAAAACAATGTTGCATAAAGCGTCGAATTGAGAGTTGTGAACAGTGTCGGCACTAGGCACAATTGTGGCCCATGCGTACTATATATTCAGAACCCCTGCACTTGTAAAATTGAGAGTAACTGCTAATTACAATGTCGATTTTGGCACCCTTTGGGATGGGTTTCCTGTGCGGGGCACATGTCACCCACCCTGAAGGCCAGCCTTGGTTTAGGAACGGAAAAAGTATTTGAGATTAAAAATTTATAGCGCTACTCTGTAAAAGTGGAATGATTTATGGTACTCTTAGTACTGTCATTAGATACATATAACGTCATTTGTAAATGTAGGCCTAATAAATTACGGGAGAGATATTTAGAAGAAAGAGACTAATCCTACGGCTGGGGGGGGGGTCGTAAAGACATAAGGACATCGTACAGGGCTCATAAAAATCCAGTGAATACATTTTGGAACCCAGTAATAAGGGAGAAATTCAAGATGGTCACTGAGAGGGACAAATAGCCATAATTCATGTTCTAGAGCAAATATCACAACAATTTTTGTGTCTAGATATATGTTTTTGAGAGCCAAGGAAATCGCTGGCAACATTAACAACAAAATTAGTCCTGATCTATTTGATAAATTCAAATAGATCATATTGGTTACCAATATGGCCGCCACAAAGAGTTAGTAGCCATACCTCATGATCTAGTGTAGGTAGCAAAATCATTTAAGGTGTATATATATATACATATAGGTTTTGGGGCTCAAAGAACCCATTTATGGTGCAAAAAATTAAATTAGTCCTTAACTGTCCGGGGATATGTTTTCTGAGTCTTGTTCAAGCTGTCCATTTCATGTGACTGGAACTTTAATAAATGTTCTAATTATTTCAAAAATATGCCCAGGTATCAATAAATGAATACTAAACTAATATATAAATATTAACACAATGATTACCACAAGGAAAATATATCTTATTTCTTGATTTGCTGTTAGAAATACTCCTAAAGACCAACTACTCTATTTGTTTTGTCTTGATTTAATAAAACAATGATTTCCCCTTATTCATGTCATTATTTATTCACTATGTGTAGCAGAGACAAACAATTTCAACCACTTCAAGAAACCTAATACTGTATTATAACGAATTGTATTGAAAATTCGGGAATTCTCCATTACAGCAGTAGGTTTATCATAGTGTATGCTACCCCTATAAAGTACTGCCTGCAGCAGTATTTTATTGTCTGGGGAATTCCAGTTGCACTAAAAGCAAACCAGTTAGCATCTTTGAAATATTTTGGAAATAACTTGATTCATATAGAGGCTTCACTCACCAAAGCTGAGGAGTACTTAGTACAGGTATTTACTAGTAGTGTCCCCTACAAGATGATGGATTAGATTCGTTATTACAAATATTAAAATTATAAATGCATAACATTTGCTGAGTTGCCACCAACTAGCTTTGCTATAAGAGAGCATATTTTACGTGCGTCCTATGCTGCATATTTGCAATTGAATTGTTTGGACAATCTTGATATAGACCCGAAAGAGTGTGACTTCGACGAGGAAGATGGACTGCTTGTACCAACTATGTGCAAGCGGCTAGTGCCAGATGATCTACCTCGGAGGTGCACACGCACAAAGTGTGCCACCTGCTGCTGCTTATGTGGTGATCAGGGTATGCTATGCTGCATTTACTGCAAGTGTAAAGGATTCCAATTAGATGGAGCAGTTTGCAAAAATCCTAATGTTGTTTTAAGGGTGACTGTGACAATGCTACCATCAACATGACAGCTTCATTGTTGTTCAACGTTGCTGTATGCTCTGCATTGGACTGCTGGCTGGGAACTGATAGAAAATTCCAGTACATGTATGTTTATATAGTTCACTAACTGTGTATAGTTTCTCATATGTACATGTAATATTTCTGCAGTAAATAGGTCAACTTCAAGTCATCTAACACAATAAAGTGTTATGAATTTTAGTAAAAGATAAATTTTGTATACGCTTTTGTAGTTGAATGTTAATAAATGCTTTTGATGTGTAGTTGTAAATATATCTTAAGATATTTGAATCAATTCATAGTCGCACATCCTCTGCTATACATGAAGTACTTACTCATTATGATGGCCATTATAAATATCTTTGGAAGATCAAGGCTAATTGTAGTATATACAACATAAATCAACTCTTTGATCCCCAAAATCTATATCTCAACTTCAAAATTACTTTGATATCTGCTCTAAATCATGTGATATGGCTATTTACTCCTTGCGGCTGCCATCTTGAATAACACAAATGGGTTAGGACAGATTATGTTGCTAATGTTGTGAAAAATATGGCCATTGAATCCAAGACAGTAAGAAATCAACAACTGGAAAAGTATTCGATATACCCCAAAAGAGAAAAATAGCTCATTATTTGAAGAAAATCATCCACGAGTTCCTGGGTTTATTAATGGCAAACCTTGCAGTATGCTTTGATACTGATTTCACACTTACAATTGTTCAATCTGATTTGGTGATTAAAGGTGGGAAATTGCCTCCACATATTAATAAAGAAGAGGGATTTATGCAAATAGTAGGTGGACATAACGTTCCAGCAAAAGAAAAGTTGGAAGTTACCCTTATTTTAGGAAGCTCTTGTGTGCTTCAGTATGTGTGCGTAATTAACATCAAGAAAGAGTTCATTTTAGGAACTGACTTAATATGGAGACATAGATACAAGGTCAGCTGGCTTCAGTTAGCCTATGACCAGGTAACACCTGTACATTATCTGGCAATTACTACACTGTTCAGCATAAACAGGTGTGATAGTCATTATACCACTAGAAAGTGAGATACTCAAAACAGGAGCTATAAGAAAGGATTATTTATCTAGTGACTGGACCATAGGGGAACCAAGTGTCCTGAGGAATTGGTGGCGGTAAGAGCTTTTGCAGAAGTGAAGAGACTTCACCATCAAGGAAGGGGGGCAGTGTTGCAAGTTATATCTTTAATGTTGTAATTTACTTTTAAGCTAGAGGGAGCTGTGGGTTTCTGATGATGTAATTTTACATTTAGTTTATATTATTAGAAATCTCTAGATCAAAATTAGATTTGAAAACAATATTCCATGAAGCATTCAGTTGAAAAACACAGAAAATTAGTTGAGATTAAAGAGAATTATTACACTACTTTGTACAAGTAAGTAGACCAACTGTATGTTAGTCCTTGTACTGATATTAAAGAGATAAAACATCATTTGTAAACGTAAGCTTGACAAATTATGAACTTAAAAGTGGATTAAGCCTGTAGAAACGTTTAAAGGAGGAAGTAAACTGATTTTGTCTCATTAAGTGGAATGAGCATTGAATTATGTTTACTTGATAACTTAAAGGAGCCTGCTAAGAAGAAACTACATTACAGCAAGATTTTAAATTAAGGTAGCCTTCATGCATTACCTTCCATCTAGCTTAATAAAATACCAAATGACATTTATTTGCCAAGTGAACCAAGGCTCTCTGTAAAACAGCACAATCTTTGTCACAGCCAACTACTCCAAAACTTTAATATAAGCAAACTTGACAAATTTGTTGACCATTTCCTTATGCACATCATTAATCCATATCAAAAAACGAGTAAGTCCCCACACAGAGTACTGAGATACATCACTTGCAACTCTAACCCACTTTAACTGCACCCCATTTAATTATAACCCTTTGCTTACTCTCTTTTAACAAACCCTAATACACTAAAATATTTCTTTACCAGTATTCCAGATGGCACTTTCTTGAAAGCTTTCCGAAAATTGAGGTATACCATATCCACATCTTTACCATCATTAAATTGTATTGTAAGACAGAAAAGAGGTTTTATTAATGTAGTCCAGTTAGATTGGCTCCTTATTACTTATGATATTGCCTTTGGGTTAGTGCTTGGGATTTTTCTTATTTACATTCATTATATTGATAAGGGCAAAACTAGTAAATAAGTAATGTTTGTGGATGACATAAATTTCTAATAGTATTTATAATTTTGATGTACTGCAGAATTATTTGGATCTATTGGTTAGTTGGACAAATATTTGGGAAATGACCTTTAGTTAGAATAATTGCAAGGCAATACACTGCAGTTATCATAATTTCGATAAAATGTTTAATATAAGTGGAAACCTACTCAATAGTGTGACTGATGAAAATGATCTTGGCAAAACATTGATCTGTTGCTAGTAGTAAAACTAATAGAAGTTTAGGGTGTATTTATAAACATATTGATTACAAGTCAAGAGATGTAATTATCTCTTTATATAAATCTCTAGCTATGCCTTACTTTGATTACATTATACAGCTTTAATCTCCTTGTCTAAGATTAATTTATTTTCTCTCGAAATAACAAAGGTGAGAGTTGATCTAATTAAAGTGTACAAAGCTATCCAGAAAATTAATATGATAAAGACCTCTGGTTTCTTTTTGCTGTATTATGAAGATAACAGGACGAAAAGACACAAGCTTAAAATTTGGAAAAGATAGACTGTCATCTAGCTAATACAGTTTTATGTTTATAACACGATGACAGGCTTATAAAGAAGTTTCCATCGGGAATAGAACAGGCTAGAACATTACGATATATGATACAGGAAGGTATCATATGTTTTCTGTCCTCTTAGTTAATATGCACAATGTTCAAAACTTTACTATCTTTGAGCTTGTGTTAATCTGGACCATTGGTCAAGAGAAGGTTTCTCTCATCTTTAGTTATTTACATGACTGGCCGAATCACCAAAGTCATCGTGCTGGTCCCCTTTAAGAAATATTACTCTAGCATCTGAAACATTATAAGTAGCGATAATGGTTGTTTCTTTTGGTAAACACTCTCTTATTGACTTAAGAATGACCTTCAGTTACGTGGGTAGCTGACAGGTATTAGAATTTCAAATGGCCTGAAATTGAGTTAACTGATAAATTTAAATTTAGTAGCTGAGTTGTACTTTGGATTTAGTAGTTAAGTAAAAGCCGATATATAGCCAGTTTATGATATTTGCCAACAAGATTGATACACACAGTTTTCTTTTTTTAACACAAATACGTTTTAATATATATATATATATATACAACAATACAATTCAGAATAACAGTTATTACAAATTGTTATTAGAAACAACGATTTATAAACGAAAATTTCACAAACTTACAAACAATATAAAATCTTCTTTCTAGTCTGGAACACCTTTGATATCTTATCGAAGGTTTACGATGAACGAGTTAATTACGAGTTGATGTAGGTACGATTCGCCGGGATGCTAGCTAGCTTTGTCCTTTGCTACACACGCTGAGTTTTCCACCGTTGAAGTTAGGTAATGTTTTCGTAAAAATACTAATGTCCGATGAGAATTCACTGAAGTTAAATGAGTTGTGATGTTCGAACTTTTTAAATGGTCCTGGTCAAATATTTGAAGTTTTCCGATTGGTAAGCGTTATAACAATCACAGTTATAGCTGTCGAAGTTTTATAGCACACTGACTATAGCGAACTAATAATAGATACTCTTCTTTTTTGACGGATCGAGTTGGCTATATTTATAGCCTTGTGGAGGTGTTCTGTAAATTTCAGTTTTACGTAACAATACTATTTAAGTGTTTACTTTTGCATATGTTGTTGATTCTTACTCTCGAGAATCTTCTACAACTTTGGAGAATAGGCGGGTGTTTCGCGATACATATTTAACAGTACAAGCTATGTATGTTTTTAAATATAAACTTAATCTAAACAACGTCGATATTAAAATAAATGTATAATAACAAGTTCGTTACAGAGTTTTTCATATGAATATGTTTCCAATGGGTTTCGTTTAGAGATAGAGATTTGATGAGATATTAACAGACTGTTTGCTGAGGTATAATAAGTTTTAGATAGAATCTTCACTAGATCAATCCTTATTCATTTTGAGTGTTCATAGATTAACTTTGAGTTTAACACTTAGCTTGTTTTTTTTTTTCACTTATATTTACTTACTGGTTTGTATCTTAACCACAACTTTGAAATGTTGAGCTTTTTGTTTTAAAGAGTAGTGTAGCAACTATTTGTTTTGTAGCAGATCGGTCTTTTGTTTTAAATCAGTTATTTCCTTTGTGTTAGACAGGTTGCAAGATATATCGATAAAGTGTAGCTGCTTCAAGGTATAGTTTTTACAGTGCTTGATTTAACTTTGGTTTGTATTTGTTTAACGTTTAACTTTGAAAATTAACGTTTTATTTAAACTTATTTCATTAATTTACACTTCTTGGTTCACAGCCTAACTGTGAACCTGAACACTACAAATATTTGCTTGTGTTTAATTGTTTAACTTAACTATATTTTATGTGTTTTTGGTTAAAGATCATGACTTGAATATCTTTGTGTGCTGTCTCATTCTTTTGGATTAAATCCCAGAGTATAAAACAAACAAACTCGTACTTATAGTAAAGTATTTGTTGGGTTTTCAGTTTTTGCGGGTCCAGTCTGTTTACACTTGGGGGAAAATCAATGTATATGAGATTACCACAAATACAGTTTCCTGGAAGATAAAGAGTAGGTTTAAGTTTTACTTTTTCCGAGAAGTTGGTTTACAAGAACAGCCTTGAAGGATGCAATGGCCCCTTCTTGTCTGCACGTGAGGCTATAAATACTGATAATAGAGATGAGTGAATACATAATAAATGTAATATTTATGTTAATAATTTCATGATTATTTTTATTTTTTCTCAACAAAAATCAAATATAAATGATATGGAAAAGTCTTCTACTTTTCAATTTGAGATCTAGTAAACAATAGATAAATGCAAATTTTCATAAAAGTTTTAGAATTATATAGTTCCAAAAATGAGTGTTTTGGTGATTTTTATATATTTACAAATATTTCTGACTTTTACAATGTTGACAGTTATGAACTGTATCTAATATCCAGGTAAATTTATTCTACATGAATATTTCAAGTCATTAAATTATTAAAAATAGTTTACATGAGTATAAGAATAATTGTTAACTGCTTCACATCAAGATTTTCATGTATACAAATGTATACATGTATAGCTGTGGTTTTATAATGTAACATCTTATTATTGGATGGGTTCTTTTGGATTATTTGGTAAAAATAATTTCAAATCTAGTTCAGAAAGCAAGGAGCATTTGCTTAAGCAATCATGAATGATTAGTTATCCAACTGCATGCTGGAAATGTCATTGGCACGGTAAGTTAAGTGGAAGTAATTGATGCTAGCAGTTATGTTAGAGCTATTTGTGTCTATTGTACTCCAACTGAAAATGTTTACATGGATAATAACAAATCTGAGATCGCTAGCTGAGGAATTGAGCAGAAAATCGCGATTCAGCACAGTGGAAGCGGCTCGGTGTGCAGAATAAACCACTGTATTTATGGGGCTATATGGCTAATTGGGTCAAACCACAATCACACATCATAATGTAGATACAGGTGATCCATGTCTGAGTAAACAACCACCTTGTAGGCCTCCCTATGGCACTAGGGATCCAGCCATACTGAAGTACAGCAGATGATTAATGACAGAATTATACAGCCTACAGAGGGCACTCGGGTTGTGTCCAATAGTGAATATCAGGAAGAAAAGAGCACACCCAGGTTTTGCAATCACTTAGACGGATGAAAATGGTGACTTGGATTTCTCATTTTCCATTCACCTGATGAATTGGTGAAAGTATTAGAAGAAGTGCATCTGTTCAATACATTAGATATGGATCCTGAATGATGAGAGTACACTTATGATGCTTTCAACTCAAAGTATGGCTTGTATAAGTTTCGCAAAATTCTGTTTAACCTGTGTAACATGCTCACCACTTTAGAAAGGCTAAATGAGCCTACACTGAAAGGGCTGCAATGGAAGAAAAGCCTGATCTATGTCGATTACTTTTTGGTTGTACATTTGTGTCTGCAGCTGAGAACTGAAAATAGTATTCCAGCGGGTAAAAAAAATCAGGATTGAAATTGGAATCAGAAAATGTGTGTTCATATGTACAGAAGTGGAATTTCTTGGTCATACTGTTGGTAGAAAACGAATCTTTATGGATCCTAATAAAATAGCAGTGGTTTGATGCATTATCACTAATGGTTGTGGCTAACGTTTTCAAGATTGCCTCAGCATTATTGATTCTTATTAAATTGGAGACACATTTCATAAGGAGTAAGAAATCCAAAAAACATTTCTTTTGTCTGCATAAACACTTTTGTATCTACTTATATGGTTTGCATGGTCACTATTCAAATAGCCACCCCAGTGGCGTAGTGGTATTTCTGCAGACTTACAATACAAGAAACCGGGTTTCGATACTGGTGGTGGGCAGAGCACAGATAGCCCATTGTGTGGCTTTGTGCTTAACTTCAAACAGACGAACAAACTATGCACTAGTAAAGTAGTTGACGAACTTACAAAACCCCAATGGATAAATTCACACTAGATAACATCATTGCAGGAATATAATTTAATCACACATTATCACCTTGTCCCACAAGGCCCTGGATATTCATTCAAAATCTGGATCCTAAATGTCATGTGGGAGTTGAAGCCTTTTCTGGTATAATGATGACACGCTGTACAGTAGAATATTCCATTAGTGCACAGATACCACGATTCATGCTTTGGGAAGAGCAACTGAAGGACCCAGATTTATCAGGATGATCCTTGTCATGTAGCAAGGTAAAGCACAACCTGTTCAAATTGAGGAATATAGTATTGATGCACTCAACTTGTGGTATTTTACAAGTAATTACATGTACAGGAAGAGGTAGTGTACCATTTTTATCAACAGTCGAGAAATGGTTCTCAGCCTGTATTACAGCTAGTTGTTCATGGAGCTTTGAGACACAAATTTTTCAGAGTTTGCACAATAACAAGACTGGAGGACTCTAAGTTGTTACATCCACTTGTGATAACATTTGATGGTGATTCTTTGGATAAGATTTAAATAGAGACATTGAGAGAAAGATGGCCTAAACAGGATAACTCCAGAAAAGAATTGTCGATTCTCCTTTGCAGAGAAAAGCTCTGAGTATCATTGGTCTATTCCTAGAGACAGAAAAAGTTCACCAGCATATTATCGTGATAAATGACTACTCCACAAGGTGGGCTTACATTTATCTAAAAGTCAATACATACATACACAGCGAAAAATTTCATTTTTTCTGAAAAGGTGGTGTCTATTTACTTGTGACCACAGTCATATTCACATGAATTGATATATTTACAATTTAATTAATATCTAGTAGATCTTCCTTTCGCTTCGTGGAGTTCGTTGATCCTTTGAGTCATCGTGAGAATCATCTTGTCAATTTTAGATTGTGAGATTTTCGCCCACTATTGCTTCAAAACTTGGAGTAGATCACTCTTCGAAGTTGGTTGTTTTGGTTGTTTCTTGATTTGCCGGTCGAGTATGGCCCAGAGGTTTTCGATGGGGTTCATGTCAGGAGGTTGGCTCGGCCAGGGCAACTTCTGGATAACATTTTCTTCCTGCCACTTTTGGGTGTTTCTAGCAGTGTGACATGATGCTCCATCTTCCTGGAACAAAGTTGTGTTCTTGTCCATGAAACCCGAGGAATAAAGTGGCAAAAGTCCTTCATCCAATATTTCAACGTATTTTGCAAAATTTATGTTGCCAACGCACTCCACTAAGCTTGATCTCCCACCAATCCAAACAGCTCCTTAAACCATCACACTGAAACCACCATGCTTCACAGTTGGCGGCAATCTGTTGAGCCAAAACTCTTGGTGAGGCATTCTCTAGACCCATATCCTTCCACTGTCCAAAAATTGAGCAAATCTTGATTCATCTGAGAACAATACGGTCTTCCAAAAGTCCAGAAGCTTGGTTATCATATCAATTGCCCACTTCTTTCGTCTGACTATGTTGGTAGGTCTTAATAAGGGCTTCCATCTAGCTGCTCTGCAACGATAACCCAATCTGTGGAGAATCCGTTGAACAGATTTCGGGCTCATCCCACCGTACCGTGCCAACTCAATCCGCGTTTTCCAATATGCTCTATACTTTTCTCACGATAATATAATGGGATGAACTTCACCTTGTAATCCAGTAAACAGTTCGCCATATCATGCTGTTTCTCACTAAGCATTGTTTGCTTTAACTTTGAAATTTCCTCCCGTTGATTAAGTACACGATGTTACATGTACAACTTCATTTTGTTAAAAATATCATCAAGCATATGATGATGATCTGTAATAACTTTTTTTATCAAATCATCCATAAAAGCAAAGATAACTTGACAAGTACGACAAGTTTTGTTTTGTGAACACTACTTTTATTAAAACCTTCGTGGAGGTTTCTCATCTGGCAATGTGTTTTTGTGCAAGGCCTCTACTTGTCTCAAATTGGAAATGGTGACATAAAAAAGCCATCAGCACATTTTTTTTTATTGAACCTCCCCTCAATGTCTTTTGCACTCTGCAAATGTCATAACAAAGGTTTAAACTCTTACCAGTGCATTTTTAGTAATCTATCAGCATGTCCATAAGTTAAATTGGATCTGCTAGGAAAATAATTTAGCAAATGTTTGCAATCACTACTCACAGAAAGGAAACCATCTGCGTGTAATATGGAATAACGTTTATTGATATTTCTTTATCATGTGTTCCTTGTGGAACTTAACTGCCTGGAAAATTTGAATAATGTGAAGAATTCATAGAAAATGCTGCCTGTGCTCACTCAATTTTTGAATCTCGTACATCTATGGCTTGCATGAGCAAGTCTTGATTCCCTCAATCACAGAATCTGGAAGCTAAAAATAATCCCTTTGTGTTTCTAACCTTCTTGTCTTTTGTAATTTTGAACCATGCTTTTGACCCATTTTGTGTTTCATGTTTCTCTTCTACGCTTTTGGAATAATGATTGCAGTCACACCTGAAGCATTTTCCACGTACCACACTTGGCACGTTTGCACTTACATGTTAATGGTGCCATTTTGGCAATCTTTTTTCCGATACAAATCAATGGAAAATCTAAATCTAGTCAGAATATTATAGAATATTGGTAGAATTTTAATAGGTTCAGGAAGACCCAGGATTTAGCTCCGTTACGTTATGAGAGAATCAATGCAAAAAAGTTCAACCAATTATCTTCTTTTTTCGGTTTAAATAGCCCCGTGGGACTGGGAAACAAATTTTACCCCTAAGGTATGCATTACGTGTTAACAAACAAGTATTATATTTATATGTATCTTCTTCATTTTTGTTTAGTAATTGTTTGTGGCTACTAGTAGAGTATATCTCTTGTATCTATTAAAAGTTAGTTGTTAATGTTCCTTTAATTGAGTAAATTGAGTGGTGAGGGTTGAGAAACTCATATCACATTACAGATTATGTATGCACATTGTGCCACAGTGTTTCTTTGTTAATATTATGTGGAGAATTAAAAGGTGGCAACTTTTTCAATATTCCTACATGAAAATTCTATTCATATCAATAAACATTGTTTTTGTGTACTAAAATATTTAATTCAATGTTGATAGAAATTTTATTATAGTAGTAAAGTCAACAAAATCTGAGCAGTATACTAGCTAAGTTATAATTAATTATTTAAATTAATTTATTATTTATTTAATTAAAATTATAATTAATTAAGTTATAAGTAATTTTAGTTAAATACATAAGTTCTAAGATATGAAGTGATTTGGTGGGAAGTTTTACATGTTATCTACTAGTAAAGCATTTTGATTTTACGAAATTCATTTGTTGTTAATCGTATGAAGTCATTTCAAATGTCATTTCTGTTTTATACGAATAATTTAGTAGATTTGTGAATATTTCATCGAAATACAGTACCTTTCGTTCTTCTTTTGTTTAGGAATATATTTTAATATATAAAAACATCATAATACAAAATGCCATTGTACCCAAGTGTACACTGAGTGGTCACAAGAAAATAGACACCTACTTTTTCGTCATTTAACTGATTTATGATAACTAATTTGTGTTCACAGAGCACTGTATAAATGAAAATGGTCCGCACACTAATTATCTTGTGCTACAACATGCCCAGAACTCAAGGTTCTCTCGAATTGTCAGATTTTGTTAGAGGAAGGATAGTTGGTCAAGCAGATGGTGGAATAAGTCAGCGGCAAATTTCGCAGAATTTGGGAATCCCTCTTTCGACAGTAAACAGAATCATCGTGCAGTTCAGGAAACAGAGTAAGGCAACAACTGAGCAGCGTCCGGGTCGTCCTGGTCGATCAGAGAGGACAAAAAAGGGCTGTCAAGAGAGGCATCGAAATGGATCCCAGATTAACGACTGCAGAAGTGGCCAAAGTTAATAGTTCCAATGCTTTCAACTTTGAATCCGGATGCAGATGTTGCAAATGGAAGGCAACAGCTGACTTTGATCAATACATTATGATCACGTAACTAGTGGGGATTCCTTATACAGCTGCTTAAAGATTTTCCGCATATCAAACAGGTCATTATCCAAAGTGATAATGCGAAGGCGTATCAAATGCACGAGCTTATTGTGGAATATGACAACTGTACGAAACAAGTCCAATAAACATTGTGCAGTATATCCATACAGATACACAGGATGGTAAAAGTTTGAATGATGCTCATTTTGCTTATGCAATGGCCCATGTTTTTAGATATGTGAACATGGGAAATAATGTTACATCTCTAACACAGTTATTTACAGTGTTGGGTGCAATGGTAGGTTCAGGAAATGATGTCCCAGTGTTGTATGCACTCAATTGTTAACAGCAAGCAGTTTTCGAGAAATCTAAAGAAAAAGTATCAAGTTCTTCAATAATTCTTTTACTAGACATAAGGATATAATTTCTGATGAAGATGGAAAGGCTCATATCAAAGAATCCTCCAGCTTTCAAATCAGTTGCACAGGTTCAATTGCAGCCAGATGTGATGGAAACTCAAAGGGTTGCAGAAAAAGGATCTGGTTTGGAAATTCAACATGAACGTAAGTCGAAATAAAGGATGAGCATCAAGATCAAATCAACTCTGAAGTTCAGAATACTGATGCTAACAGTATAACAATCGCTAATGAACAATGCATCCATGGAGATGAGCTCGTTCTTGATATTCAAGGAATGTGTGGAGAAAAGGAGGATAAAGAACCTGAATTTACTGATGTCAGTGATACGGATGATACCAATAATTATATTTATGATGAGACATTTATAGATGATTTATAGAGAGAAAAAGCAATTGTAAAATTTCCTTTAAATTCCACAACACTTATTCTAACCAACTGCATGCATTCCTG
>NW_013665943.1:15195-35242 GCF_000517525.1 Limulus polyphemus | reverse complement strand
TGAACACAAATTAGTTAGCGTAAATCAGTTAAATGACGAAAAATGAGGTGTCTATTTACTTGTGACCACTCAGTGTACACTCAATGGCTGATGCTGTAGTGGAGAACTGAATAGCTCAGTTTATAACATTGAAGAAATCCACATAGAACAGAAATCTGACTCGAACAGCCCATTATTATCTGAACTATGTAAAGAATTGGGCACGATGAAGGCAACTTCACCTTATCATCACTATTTGATGGTTTAATGGAATGGGTATTAGAGATTGACAAACATATGCCTGCACAATTTGTTAATCATGACCAAACATTCGTCATGATGGTGTATTATGCAACTAAACAGAAGTCAACAAGTTGTTTGCTAAATGTGCTGAGGTTTAGTTGAGAAGCTCTGCTCCCTGTAGATGTGATGTATGGTCCTTCATCTAGGATAAATGTCTCACCATGTGCAGAAGAATAAATGAAGCAGTTGAGGTCAGGATAAACACACATTTGCATGTCAACACTTAGAAAAGTTTGCCATACAATAGAGGAAATGCTAAAATAAGACAGTGAAGAAATGAATTTGCCAAAGTGAAGACTGGATATGGCTTTTGTATGTACAAGTAGTTTGGAAGCATCTTGGTTTTGTTGTAGAGAACATCCTTTAGTGCTCTGATGAATTGGCCCAATAATTTACAAGTTTACAGCAGTCAAATGGCATGCAAAAGCGAGTAGTATATAACAATCAGCTGCATAATTGAATGGCCAATGAACCACTGGTTAACTGGCTTCATCAAAAGTCAGAAGTGTAGGTAATCAACAGAACCAGTTCTGGAGTACAGGTGCAAGAATTAATGGTTGGCCCTCCTGCTACAATGTATATGAAATTATATATATACGTGCATGAGTTTGTTTTTCAATTATGCACAAAGCTACACAATGGGCTATCTGTGCTCTGCCCACCACGGGTATCGAAACCCGGTTTCTAGCGTTGTAAGTCCGCAGACATACCGCTGTGCCACTGGGGGACACATGCATGAGAGATAGGGAGATTAGAGACAAAAATATAAGCATGCACGATGCATCTGAAACTTAATAATGACTTACCTAGTTTCATACATAAAATAATGGAAGCAGATACAATAATAACAATGAAAAAGATAATGTACTTACAAAATTCTAGTTCAAGTGCAATTAAATTTTCTTGCACTATCTCTGACTCACTCTTCGATGAGGTTTTTGAAATTGCATCGGTAATTTAGAGTTAATTCGATTATTTTGGTGGTTACGAGGTCGATCAAATTAATCGACCTTGTATAGAGGGTAAAGAAAATAACAGACAAAATATAAAGTTTTACTGAAAATATATATTTGAAATGTATCTAAGGTGTTTTAGTGATTAGGCGAATGAAATTCGAAATTTTGAGATGAATAAAAGTATTTTTAATGTTAGTATGAAAATCACATTGCACTCAGACTTGTGAAAAAAATACTTTATACATTCACGGACAAATCTGGTTTTAGTTTATTAAAAGCAATTCACTAAAAATATGATTTTTTGTATGTGAAAGATTTATAATGTTTGTTGAAAGTTTGCAAAATTTTGTGAAGATATACATACTATATTAAAAGTTAATAGTATCAAAACTGTAAAGAATTTAAACGAGTACAAAGAGGTCACGTGGTCGGTCAAATTGACCAAGCCCGTGTTGAGAGAATGACAAGAGAAATTTACTAAACAGGGCCCCATTTGATTGGAAGTTGGGATCCCTTCAGTCAGGGACCCGGGTGCCTCGCACCCGCTGCACCACCCTAAAAGTTGGTCCTAGTAGTCAAGTTGGATGAAGATGAAACCACTGTTTTGTCCCAATTTGACCCTGAAGATGAGAAGGAAAGGACTGAGAGCTCTTATATAGTTGTTCAGGATGAGTTATATGAGGAAACACCTGATGTACAAGTAGTTTCAGCTCTGATAGTCCATGAAACCATCATCAACGACCTCCCAGTCAGTATGGCTGGGTTTAAACCTCAATAAAGAACCAAAGATGATCATTAGCTCAAGCACCTGATGATTGAAAGGAAGTGATGATCGTTGCTTTCTGAGCTATTGAATGGCATTGAAATGTGAAAAGTATGCACTTCATTGTATGATTATAACTCAATTACCACATCTAGGATGGTAATATGGTTGAAAGATCAAATACTGAAAGAAAGCAGCAATTCTTACTTTCCAAGCTATCAAATAATGTTCATCATACAGTGTATGCACTACCTTGTGTGATTTTCATTTGATTACCACGAAGCTAGAATATCTTATGCCAGTAGATGTAATGTTTAGTGCATCAACAGTTTATACAACTGAAAATGATAGCAAGGAGCTTGAAATCTCAGTTGAAGAGCTTTATGATCATTGCTTTCTGAGTTACAGTGGGATTGTTTCGAGGGGAAATGTTGGGCATCTTTCACAAGAATCACTCACCTGACCTAGCTGAGTGGCAAAAACTTTTCAGAAAATACTGCATGGTCCTCACAAGAATGTTTGGTACACCTGAAAGACATATAACTTCTCCACATGTAGTAACAGAACTGTGTGTTTCATCTCAGTAAACATTGATATATACTATAATAATAGTGAAATTGAAACTGTGTTATTTCAGGTGCAAGATGGTATAAAGGGAAATAATAGCATATGTAAGTCAAATATAGCTTCTACTGATATAACTATTTCACAAGGAAAACTAATAGACAGTTGCTTCAGTACTTGTTAAGCACTTCTGTCACTATTAATATGGAAGACGGTTTAATTCAAAGTAGATCATTAATCACTCAAGTGGTTGATGGATTTTAATGAACTGAAAGGGATGATTGCACATTTGGTAGCAATGATGTAAAATATCAATAAAAAAAATGGAAGGTGGCTTTCACAAATTGTTAGCCAAGTTTCTCATGAGAATACAGAGTGGTTGTTCTCCAATTTTATATGTTAAAGGAGCATTGTTTCTTTGTTCTCTGTGTGTTTGAATTTTTGAACTTCAGTTCCAGCTAAATCTTAAGCATTCCTCTAGTTATCACATTTGTGGCTTACCTGCATGCCACTCTATATCACAAACATATGTCCTGAGTAAAACTGTGGAATAGGTATAAAGCTGTGGTGAAAGTCAGAATTTACTATTGTGACAAACATACCTTGTGGCAGGAAGCTGTGGTGAAAGTCAGAATTTACTATAGTGACAAACATACCTTGTGGCAGGAAGCTGTGGTGAAAGTCAGAATTTACTATAGTGACAAACATACCTTGTGGCAGGAAGCTGTGGTGAAAGTCAGAATTTACTATGGTGACAAACATACCTTGTGGCAGGGAGCTGTGGTGAAAGTAAGAATTTACTATAGTGACAAACATACCTTGTGGCAGAGAAGCACTTTAAATATTTGGCCATTGAAGTTAATATATAAATAACTTTGAGAAAAAAAAACAGTTAAAGTACTCTAATCTAGTTTGGGGGCTAACAATGTGCAGTAGTCACATCCTATGTGATGGGAAAAAGTATATGGAACACACTGACAAGTTTAGGCAGTATACTTTTAATGAGCCTCCCTAAAATGGCTAGATTATGACAAGAAGAGAGAGAGATAAAATGTTGAATAGCATTTAGAGTTATGAAACCAATCACCTCGATCCAGTTAATGTAGATGGAATTGCAAGACTTTTTCGACCATTCACAATGAATGAGGTGAGGAAAATCTATTGTTTAATTAGCCAGACTTTTCAAATAACAGTTGCAGCAACGTCATCAATCTGTAACATATTATGGCTGAGAATAAATTAATAAAAGCATAAAAGCTAGGAATGACCGAGATGATAAAAGTTAACATAGCATGATCTCAGTGCTGAAAGAGCTTTTCAATCGTTGCTGTTCAAGTAAAATGCTACAGTTCAGTATATTTGAGATTTTTAACAGAAAAGCCAAGACAATTATTTATTTATACAATCAAATAACTGAAAGGATGAAGCATTTCTTAGTTTCTTAGCTGTCTAGTAGAGAAGTAGAGCTAATATATGTCATAATACTTAATGAAAACTACTAAACTAATAAGAAAAGTGAATGTAGTAGTGTGAGGTAGAAAAAAATGCATTTAAGATTCACATATTAAAAAAATTAAGATGACAATAATAATTAAGATTCACTCGTGAAAACAGTTATAATAATTTTCAGATATGAAGTTAATAATTATAATGAATGCTTTTCATATCTGATAATCGAAAGAGAGTTTTATTTTATTGCTTTTTGAGTTTTCAAGTAAAATTCTGCTTTAGAAGTATATTTGATAGTCTTTTAAAGAATCTTTCCATTAAAGAAAGTCGATGGAATATCATAAAGCAAGATAGCTATAACTTAGCATGAGATTCACTTACAAGAATAATGAAAGCTTGAAAATTGTAGTAGTTGGTTTAAAACAAAATATGTATTGGATAAATTAATGTGGATATGGGAAAAGTTTTCCTTGGGTGGAAAATAATGGATGACAGAGAGAAAAATAAAACTCAGAACACCAATGCTAAGAGCATAGAACTTGGCTATGATGAAAGTCACTATGTATTCTATGTGGTTAATAATGCAATGACTTTCAGATCACAGATGATGATACAATATCACAGCCATTAGAGCTACAAGGTTTGTAGTTGGTGGATACATCAAAACTGATTGTTACACGTGTGTAAATGTTGTTTGAACACAATATGCTGTTAGTGTTCATGACAGTGTATGTAGTGCATGTGAATATAGGTAAGCTAGCTTTCAAAAAACCCCCATAAAAACACACGTATAGAAATAATTTTGGAATCATGAGTTTAACCTTGAAGTGAATTCCAATAAACATTTTAATTTTAATGTGTTTTTGTGAAAAGTAACACCAAAAATGGTTAACTTAAAAGTTAATATTAAAAAGCAAACACTACATGTACGCGTAATGAGCAATTAATGTGAATATTGATTTATCATTAACATGCACAGCATTACTTACGTTCTACTTCTGAAATGGTGGTGTAGAAAATTTTCATTGGATAAAATTGCTTGTGATACACTTGTGAATAGTAGAAGAATGTTTAGTAGATAAAAAACAGTAAAAAGACGAACACACATTGATGTACCCTGGACAGAATATGATATCATGTTAAATGTATACAGCGATTTAGGTCGGGAGAAGATTTGTAACATGTGACTAACGATATATTTCACTTAAAATGTTGAGGTTTCAGGCCTGGAAGGCTAAGGTATTGATATATGAACATGCATAATAACATAATTTAAGGACTTCCAGATTATAAGAACTGTGAATTTAAAAAGTTAAAGAGATGACTCATGTAATTATTATTTATTCAAATATTTGTAATTTGAAAGATATACATTTCAAGATTCAATTTAAACATTCAAGTAGAAGACCTGTAAATCACTGTTTTAGTGTGTTTGTTTGTTAATTTACAAGTTTACAGCAGTCAAATGGCATGCAAAAGCGAGTAGTATATAACAATCAGCTGCATACTTGAATGACCAATGAACCACTGGTTAACTGGCTTCATCAAAAGTCAGAAGTGTAGGTAATCAACAGAACCAGTTCTGGAGTACAGGTGCAAGAATTAATGGTTGGCTCTCCTGCTACAATGTATATGAAATTATATATATACGTGCATGAGTTTGTTTGTTTTTTCAATTATGCACAAAGCTACACAATGGGCTATCTGTGCTCTGCCCACCACGGATATGGAAACCCGGATTCTAGCGTTGTAAGTCTGCAGACATACCGCTGTGCCACTGGGGGCCGTTTTTAGTGTGGGATTTGTGAACTTAGGCCAGCTTATATACATAGGTGGTTTGTTTGAAGATTTTTTTTTCTGTAAAATTAAAGAATTGGGATATGATATATAAATGTTTACTTTAGGAACTTGTGGATAGTAATATACTTGTTTTTATTTAAGGTTTTGATACTTGTGGTGGGTACAGCGCAGATAGCCCATGTTGTAGCTTTTTGCTTCACAAAAACAAACAAATTCATACTCATGGTTATGATTGAAATCTTAAAATGCTGAGTTTGTTGCAAGTTTAAACCTGAAAAGAATATTACTGCTGATCTCATTTTTATTTGAAGTAGTCATTTGTTTTGATTGCAAACTTAAAATTGAGTGGGGAGAGCTCATTTTGTTACTTGTCATGTACTGACTTTAATGTGAATCATTTGAGCTTCTGATTTGTTTCAGTTTGACTTTGTATGTACCTGTGATGGTTGCTTGAATAAAAGAGATAGTTTAATTCTATATATTGCGGTTATTGAGTTTATGTTATTAGGATAGTTAAATAACTATATGTGCTACACTATTCATATTATTAGGTTAGTTTAACTATCTGTTTTATACTCTTCATATTATTAGGATAGTTTAACTGTATTACTTTGTTCATATAAAACCAGTTTGTTAGTACATAACATTAGCTTAAGTTCACAGTAATAATATACGCTAGCTGAATATGTACAGAGTAATTATAAAAGAATTATGCACTTCAGTGCATCATATCTCTTTAATGGAATAACATAGAGAGGGGAAGTCTAGATTTGCCGATTTCAACTATTTGAAAAGCTTATTATCCACCTTTGCGAATGCGTCCTTACAAAATACATTATGTATGAGCACCACAGTTCTTGGCAATATGGGAATTCGCTAATTAATGGTCAGTATCGTACAGACTGATGAAGCACACTTCACCTTTTCTGGAAGTGAGAACATATATATCTTGTCAGAAAATAATTCTTATATAACATTTCCTACACACCTCCATGGTTGTGGTTTCACAACTGACTTTGTTTTTGAACTATACTTTTTTTTTGAAGAACTATTAGCTCATGGTCTGCAAATCTTCATTGTACCATTCAGAGCTCACAATCAATGTGATTTTACCTGCAGCAACAACGTAATGTGATGACCAATTTGTGATCATTGGTTTCATTTCTGAAGTCGCTAAAGATTCCGAACAATGGCTGGTCATGGAAGTGCCGAATTATAATACATGCCATTTGGATTTTATTCTAATTTCCTTTTGCACTTGGCCAATGTTTAAACATTCTGTACTCTTTTTCAGCTTTATTGACATATGTCTGACACACATCACTTCACTAACTTCTCTTTACTTCATCTTTGCTTTATTTGACCTCTTTACCCACACATCTTTGTGCCTGCACAATTTATACAAAATATTTAAATATCCATTCTTTCTTACTGTCATACTTTCTTACTTCCCTTCCACTGAATTTGGCTACCATATACTTTGTCCTACTTTTTTTAAAACCATATCTCTCTAGACATCCTCCCCTCATTTCCAGTTCCATTTGTTTTTCACCTTTGTTCTCTCTACAAAGTATAACATCATCTGCAAACAAGATAATTCATGGCAATTGTCTTTCTGCCCTGTATATTGTGTCCAGTACCATCATAAAAACGATCTTTGTTGTTCTTTGATGGACTTGTAAATTAACTGAAAAATCTTCTTAGTCTCCTACCACAATTCTGACAGATATTTCCACTCTTCCTTCATACATATCGTGGATTAGCCTCAGATACAGCACGAATACATTTATGTTTCTTAAGGAACATCATATTAACTGTTTTGACATTCTGTTAAAAACCTTTTCCAGGTCGATGAATATCATGTACAAATATTTTCTGTTTTCCTTGAACTTCTCTATCATCTCTCTCAGTGTGAATATGACATCCATTGTTGACCTGTCAGGCAGAAACCCAAACTGTTCTGTTCCTATTTCTATCACTACTCTCAGACTCCTATCCACCACCCTATCCCAAAGTTTCATTTTATGATTTAGCAGCTTTATGTCTCGATAATAGTTGTAGTCTTGCCCATTGCACTTCCTTTTGAATATTGGCTCAAGGTGTCTTCTCTTCTGCCATTATAACGTTAAAAAGCCTAAACAGCATCTAGCTCCCTAGCTTTCTTAGCTTCTTAAAAGTTTCAGTAGGTATTTCGTCTAGATCTACTGCTTTTCCATTTTTAAACATTCTCTCTTTACTTCCGGCACTTTCACAAGTTCCTTAATTCTCTAGCCTTTTGGCCTGGAATGGCCTGATAGCCATGGTGCTCGACTCGCAATCTGAGGGTCGTGGGTTCGAATCTCCATCACCGAACATGTGCGCTCTTTCAGCCGTGGGGGCATTATAATTTGACAGTCAATCTCACTATTCGTTGGTAAGAGAGTAGCTCAAGAGTTGGTGGTGGGTGGTGTTGACTAGCTGCCTTCCCTCTAGTCTATCACTGCTAAATTAGGGATGACTAACTCAGATAGCCCTCGTGTAGCTTTATGTGAAATTAAAAACAAACCAAACAAACCCTGGTGTTTCGAACTTTCCCACTCATTCTATTCACTTCATAACAGTTTGACTTTGCCATTATCAACCTTAATAAACTGAATCCTTTAGTGACCAATTTCCATTCTCCAACAGTTAGTGACCAAAGGTTGCTATGACATATTCAATGATCAAAGTTTGTCCTGAAACATTTAGTAACCAATCTCTACTTTGAAATGTTTAGTAACCAATGTATTCTCTGAAACGTTTAGTGATGAATGTCCCATCTGATACATTTAGTGAACAACGTCCACTCTGAAACATAATGATTAAAGTCAACTGTGAAAATTTTAGTAACTAAAGTCTATTCTGAAACATTTAGGGACCAAAATCCACCCTGAAACTTTTAGTGACCAATATCCACTCTGAAACATTTAGTGACCAAAGCTCACTCCAAAACATTTAGCAACCAGTGCTCACTCTAAAAATGTTTCTTCTTGTGAAGGAATTTAAGGAAAACAACAAGACTTTCTCCATCGACTGATTGAAATAAATATTTTAAAGATAGGAGCATAAACGAAAAAAATGCATAAAGAGAATGTGTTTGAGTATATATTTACTGGTGTTCTGTTTATATATATGTGTATATATTTATCATGTCGGTATTACATACATGCATGATGTGGATGTACCATGTCGAATAAATTGTATTGAGTATATTCCCTTTGACACTTCTTATAGAAATGACAACTGCCAAAAAGTGGTCACTTCAGAAGTAGTCTTATTTTGCACTCAATAAAATTACAAGAAACGACGGCATCCGGTGGAAAAGTCCCAGTGGCTACTTAGTAAAGCTGAGAGCACCCATGCCATCGAAATCCAAACATTGTTGCTAACAATGCATTGTATTCAATCTTCATTGCATAAAAACAAATGCAATTCTCCTATTGAAATAACATATGGAATGACAAAAGATAATCAGATTGTATATACACCACGATCTAAGGCAGAGTTGACTGAAAATTTTTTTTATTTATTCCTCATGGCCAGGTGGTTAGAGCGCTCGACTCGCAATGTGTGGGTCGCGGGTTCGAATCCCCGTCACACCATACATGTTCGCCCTTTCGACTGTGGAGGCATTATAATGTGACGGTCAATCCCACTATTCGTTGGTAAGAGAGTAGCCCAAGAGTTGACGGTGGGTGGTGATGACTAATTGCCTTCCCTCTAGCCTTACACTGCTAAATTAGGGACGGCTAGCGCAGATAGCCCTCGTCTAGCTTTGCGCAAAATCCTTAACAAACAAACAAACATCATCACTATTTTTAGGAGAATTACAGTGGATTATTTACAAAATTCCAATCCATCATATTTTTGAAAAGATGGTTAGCTAGTTTAGATATAATTAGTGTAGGTCTTGATATTTTTTATTAATTACAACTGAATATCGTATATTTACCATAAAACATTTAGTTAACAAACAACAGTTTCGTAGTGTTGTAGCATGTTCTGTTATTCAGTGAGTTGCTTTGAATTATTTGATAAAAATAATTCATTACTTCAATAACATTACTACAGGCTAAGTTAACTGTTAGGTCTAACATCACAAATGAACATTTCGACAGAAATTCTAAAAGTAATGTACACTTAATTCACAAGTTAGTTTACTTGCAGGAATTACTCATTAATTAATCAACAATAAACACACTGATTGATTCAATATTTAGCTTACTAAATGAATCACTATCTAACTCATCAACTAACACTGAACTGAATCACTAACAATTTCTCTGATTAACTAAGTAACTAATTCACCATGACATTTTAATATTATTACTCTTTTTTACTTATTAAACGAAGTTTCTAGATGTTGCATTATCATAATGTAACGACAAGCCTCCTCTAGCAAGCAAACATCTAAATTATAACATCCTATCTGGATTATGAAGTCGCTTGTACATTATGAATATACAAATAAATAATATACTAAACTATCTATTCCCGCAAGTATTTTTGGTTATGGTACGTAGTTGAGATGACCTCTTGTCTTTTATCATCATATGCTGTAATGGGGTTGAGGAATTCTTCCTAGGTATATGATGGCGTGAATTTACTGGTTACTCAATTATCGTTAATATTCTGGAAGTGATATTGACAGAAATCCTGGGATCTTCAATAAATTGACTTTCCACTGGCAAATGCTATTCTGAAATCACTTAGTTGACTGTCCTTTCACATCATTGATTCTTTTCAGTAAAACATATGGCCCTTCCCAACATCTGTTTTATCTTGGATTTCGTCCTCTTTTATGGCAGGGATTACATAACCATACATACCATGTCATCTTGATGAAAACCATTTTTATCAGCAATACTTAATTCTATCACTAGATGATTTAAATCTTTCTCGAGTAAAGTCACGTTTGACATAAATGGTGTTCCTTAGTTTTTTTTCATATTCTGTGTAAAACTCTATAGGTATTTTAAGTTTTCTCCTACACATCAGTGATGACGAAGTGTTGCCTGTGACTTTATGTATGGCCATTAGTAATTCTATAGCTGCAGTAGAATATCTTGATCCCACAATTTTAGATGTTCATTTACATAAATCGCTAAATGATACAATAGGTATGGCTGTAATATTCCACCATTGTCTTTGGAAGATGGGTGAAGGGCTATTGTCCTGGTCTTTGTGAAACCAAGGATCTGATACATTTCCACAAAGATTCAAAGTTCTATTGCTGATCTGCGTGAAGTTCTATAGACATCTGAGAGATCGAAACAAACTTACTAACAAACTTCCTTGTTAGAATGTCTTCTTCCTGATTAGGAGCAGCATATGCTTTTGACCACTTCGTTACATAGTCATTCACCATCATAATTTATGTATTCCCATAGTTATTTTGTGGCAGAAAACCAAGAAAATAAAAAACAAATCTTTCAAGTAGTACTCAAACACAACACAGCGATAGCTCTGCCCACGTTCTCTTTCTTATAGATCTTTTTTATTTTTTTTGCTCATAATAAAGTTCCTATAATTTACATCAATTATCTACTGATCTTTGACACCCAAGCCAATAGAAGCATTTTCTCCACTGTTTTCTTAATACCTTGGCGTCCAGTTATTCTTCATCTCTTATGAATGTCCTGTCTTGGACTATACTCTTTAGTACTTTAAGTTGGTCTTTATTGTCTCATGCTTTTTTGTTTTCATAGTGCTTACTTTCTTCACTAACAAATGGTATTAAGGATAATGCATCAGTATTTTCCATGGTTCGATCCAGGGAATGTCATATACTTAATTTTCTAAAGCAATCTTGTTATCTAGCTTTCTGGACTGCAAAAATACACAAGCCACTTCAATGTTGCCTAATCTTTCTGAAGTGCAAGCGAGTGTTTATCCATTTAGGTAATGATGGAAATAACTTGAGGATTGAACAACATTTAGTAGCTCTTTTTGAGCTGTACAATACCTAATTTTAATACCATTCATTGTTTTCCTATAGTAGACAATTATATGTTATTTTCCTTGTTTATTTGTAATAATATTGCTCCCATTGAAGAATAATTAACACCTGTATCTACAATGCACAGATTTTCAAGACTTGTTATATTAACAGAAGTAATAGCTCTGAACAAGAAATCCAACAGAATATATTTGACGTTTTAGGTAATATGCGTGAGGATGATCTATATCAGGGAGTGATTTTACAAAACGATGATAACCCAAGAAATTCTCTTACCTGACACAAGTTCTTTGGTGCTGGCAAATTATGACCAGATTCAATTTCAAATGGGTCTGTATACATTCTCTCTCTGTCGACTATGTAGCCTAGGAGACTCACCTGTTGATGAAGCAATTCACATTTCTTGGGATTCAGAAGTTTCCTAGCTCACCAAAAACACATTCAAAGCTCTTACTAGTTGTGATTATGCCATCCATGTAGAATCTGTAGATGAGTATTATAGAGTAGTTCTGAGAGAGCACTCTCTATTAGTTGTTGAAATGTAGCAGGTGCATTACATAATCCAAATGGTAACACAACAAATTGCTGCAATCCATGTCCTGCAATAAAGGTTGCCTTCTCTATATTCATTTCGTCTACTTGAGATTGTCGATATCAATTCTTAAGATCCAATGGTCAAAGCTATTTTGAACCATAAAGAGTATCCAAAATAGAGTTAATCCTTGGCAATGAGAGGGCATTATTCTTTATGACTTCATTCCCTTTCTGATATTCAATGCATAGCGTTGTGCATCCATCCTTCCTCTTTGCAAGTATGCTAGATGATGCTTATGGATTAGCACTCATTTCTTTTTGTCCTATATGGCTTCTATCTCTTTGAAAGCCTCAATATATTTACAAGTGGGCGTAGTCTGGCTAACTGACAAACTGGTGCTGCATCTACAGTATCAATCTTATGAGATTTTTTTTTGCCTAAGTTATGAGGTTCACTAAGAAGTATCTTGATATTGAGTTAGCAAGTCATGTAATCTATGGCATTGATCAATTACAAGCTCCAGCCATAAAACTCTTGTAACTGAGGGAGTAAGCTGTCTTTAAGTAGGGATTTGATATTAAACTTCCTACACCTTGACTGAAAAGTGAGTTCTTTTGATATCCATTGCTGATGTACAGGTTCGTATCATGCGATGCCTCACCAAATGTAACTCAAGTTTATTTCTTATTGTATCCATGCCCCTAATGATAACATCTTCATTCTTCAGATCCAGGAAAATTCTTGCAACATTTAATCACTCAGGTCACACTAGAATGTTTAGTTCTATTACTCCCTAGTCACTAGATATAAATTATTCCTAACACGTCCTTATATGAGAGGTTCACTTCTTGATGGTGTAACGACTTCTCTCTATGTTATCACTGAAAGTTCAACCTCTGGTGTAGTAATTGTAGTGTAGTGAACAGGAATTCTGGTCATAGAATGTGAACCTATTTGAAGCTAGCCAACCATATCCGCATCTCCAAATGAAATTATTTCTCAATATACAATTTTCATCAATGCCAATTACCCACACATCATAATATGTTGAAACACCTTCCACAGTAAGGGTAATTTCCAACTTTACTCTTGCTGGAACTTCATATCATCTTGCTGTTCACATCAATCCAACTTCTTTTTTATTTATGATATTTTTCACATTTCATTATCGAACTAGGTAGAACCAGTGTTGATCAACATACTGCAAGGATTTTCATCAATAAACCTGTGGACTCGTGGATTAGTTTTAATGAGCTTTTTATCTCATTTGGGGCAAAATGGAATACTCTCAGCTGAACTTTGCCCCATAAATCGATATAATTCTTGTTTTCTGAAACCTGGTTAGCTCTTTGTTGTTCCTTTGCTCCAGTTAGGCTTGAAAATATCCTTAAAGTATTGTCTTCTTAGTGTGTTTACAGGTGTTGTCAGTCTTTGCTGTAATGGTAATATTTTCATATTTCTAACAGTTCCTCTTTTTTACATCTTTTGCTAGGAGTTTAATTCCCTGTATACATTTGTCTGCATTCTGATAATATGTACTTTTCAGTTATAGTCCAAACATGTAATGTCTTCATTCTGTGCAACTATTTGTTTAACTAATCCTTCTAGTAATTCTCGACTATAGTTAGGCGGAGTTGATGTTTGAACATTAATTGATCTGATAATCTCTCAACTTCTAGATGGTGCCCTTAGTTAATTATCCACGACGTTAACGGATACATTGCCAACTAGAGTCCTTCCTTCATAGATGTACACGAACTCTACTTCAGTCTAATATGCATTTATTCATGTGTTATCTATAAATTGGTCAAGTATCAATGATTTCATCATTTCACATGGAGTATCTAGATAAGATAGCTGGGCACGCCTTTGATTTGAATAGCTTCTGGTATGTCACTCTGAACCTAGTGGCTAAGACGACTACCAATGTTTGATAACTTTATGGCTTTCAGTAACTTTAATATCATTAAAACTGGTTCTTTTAAATAAGCAGGAAGATGAATAACTTGTTGCTCACTGTTTCTCACGTTCACTCTGGAAATTATTTTAAAGTTTATCTAATATGCCTCTCATGGCACCTTTCCACTGTGGTATTTTCAGGTGAACTGATTTTCCTATAAGTATCAGATAGTTAGTTTTTTTTTTGTATGAGAAATAATGACATTGGAAAATTTTAATAAAATAAACACATTCTTTATATTAAACGAACAAAAGAAAACACAGTGTATCTACTTGTATACATGAAAAGATAGACGGTTATATTGGATTGTGATTAGGCTGCAGCTTTCTCTCTCTAAAGACAGACTTCTAAAAACATTGATTTCGAAAATGAATTGAATTTGTATCTCTTCAGGTTTCTTTGTCCAGTCAACAGTGTCACTTTATGATCCTTGTTTCCCCATAGCATAGGTCAGCTGTAATTGAAGCACCATGCCCATTCGACCAGCAAAGGACATTACAAATGTTAGTCCTTTTAACATGGATGCTACATGCTATTGCAATATCCTCTCAGGCAGAAGAGACATTATCTACTATAAAGAACAAAGAAATAATATAATGAAAACAAGTAAACCTCCCGAACTTTTTGGATCACGTAGTTATACTAGCACTGCATAGAAACACACTAAGTGAATTTTTTTTTAAATTCCCGTATAACAAAAAGCAGGTAGAAAACAAAATATTTCTGCACATTATACATTTCCTTCCTCCCCCGCTCCAGTCTTGACTTCAAGCCTACAGTTAAATTGACTTTGTAATCAATAGGTTGTTTATACACACTATGATCAAGGAGCATCACTTTCCTCTATTTTTAAGAGCATGTACATGTCCCATGGACATTACAAACCCTTCAAAAATACATCACACTAAATATTATACAAAACGTAACTTATAATTATAATATTAAAAACAAAATTATTATACATACATTTATTAAAATTTTCAAATATTCTCATGCTGAAAATCAAACTCCTTTAACTGTCATCAAAATTCATGAAATGTGTAATAAAATAACACGTGAAAACATTCTTTAGTTATTGGTAAGCTTAAAAATACCCTTTAACTTAAAAAAAGAAATGTACAAGTGCACATTCGCAAGCACAAAGAAAACATACTTTAGAAAATATATGAGATAGATTAGAAAAAATGTACACTCACTCCAGAGGGCAGTAGATGCTTTCCTAATTGACTGAATTAAGATGAATAAACCATTTCACATATATGAACTGCAATACCTTGGAGTTTGGAGTTGACATTTTAGTCTTGCTGTTCCTCTTCTCGAGACTTGGATTTCCTTCAGGATGATCTTAGTGCCAGAAAGCTTTTCTTCAGCTTTGGGATGTAGTGGTCTCATCAAATATTCAAGTACATGTGTTGTCTCCTTCTCATCATAGTGTCATATCCTACAATGGGACATGTCATTGGGTCTGACTGCTTTACAGTTTCACATCCTTAGGTGGCATCAATAGTGGTATTGACTCCAACTGTTAAGCCACTAATAGGCTTTGCTCCTCTAGTTATGATGGTGTTGAGTCCATTGATCAATGATGGGTGGAATAAGCACTTTCATCAGTCATCACAGGTAGCTCACTCCAAATAGAGATCAGTGCAAACCATCTCACTGGTTTGGTGAGCTCTTCTTAGTCAAACACGTAAGCAAGAAATGTGTCTTCATCCATGGGATCTCTAATAGTAAATGAGATCTTACATTATTCGTCTTTGCATCGACTTTGTGTTCCTCACTGTAGACGAAGTCTTGAGCATTCTGGAGCAGTTACAAAGCTTCATAGGTGAGAATTCATTGTAAAAATAGGATCTTGTGGAGATAGTAACCGTGGCTACAAACAGGCAAGGAAGGATAACCACTGACTAGTCAATGAAAGAGAAACTAAACACGGCTGAAACCTGAACATGAATACTAAAATTCCGGATTCAAATGCAAGGTTGACTGAATTCCAATTGGTCAAAGGATCCGAAAAGCATATACGTTAAAGAGGTGGTAATCACATGTCTAGAATCATGAACTCTAACATCATGTACTGGTCAAGTGACACATTTCTACAGTTAAAATGTACTCATGCCCAACCTGAGGATCTCACTTGATCAGCTACCTCATAGTCATGTTTCCCTCTGTTGTTTCTCTTGGACAACAGGAACACACTCTTAAACCTTGCCTCATTCCTAGCCTACCATCTGGTTGTCATATAAACAATGCCTAGGTACAGTAGGAAGGAATGGGGATTTATGCTGTAATAGATGCCCCCAAAGTCGAGCTAACTTGGGTTAGGTGGTGCTAACCTCACCGTTGACCATTTGCCCTTGCCAATGCTTTCATTGTCTTTTCTTATGGACTTTCTTTCATTTACAAGTTGTGAAACAGTTTCATCACAAATTGCAAAAATTGCAAGGTTTCATCATTCAGGTTGAATCTTCTGCTTCACCCCCTCCCTATTATACGTACAACGTACATTTTCATACTTAAAAATGTATTTTATAATATAACCATTAAGAAAACATTCAGCAAAACTGTTTGTTTCTTTAAAATATTTCAGTCTGAATGACTGAAAATATTATTATCTCAACCTAGTAAAACATATAAAGATTAAAATTCCTGCTCTTACTACTTACTCCAATACACATTCAGAGCAAGCAGTGTTCTCTTGTTGATTGTAGGTCGGGTATATTTTCCATAAAGATCAATAAAACATGTATGATTAATACCGGTATGCTCTGCAGACTCACCACTCAGCTAGACTGTCAGAATGATTTTCTTGAAGCATCAGACAATATTTCAGACCAGAAATTTCACTAAGTTGCTCAAAAACCCATTCAATTATTGACGTTTTATTCACATGGTCATCCTAATAGGTAATATTCGAGAAACAATTTTACAATGTAATACACACATTACCATTCAATGAATTGGAAAGTAAATAATACCACTTCCTTTCAAATTGCTCCTGAAAAAGAAAGGTCCACCTTTCGAAAGCGCTCGGGTTATAAGGTTTTATCATTCTGTAACTTTAATACTTATGTTCAGCTTTATTTTACTTTGATGTAGTTTTTTTGTCTTTTAATTAACCAACTGATGTTAGTCTTGTAACGTGATTATTTTTATGTTATAATTTAATTTTGTATTCAGTTTTATTTCTTTTGTGAAGTTGTTAAGCCTTGGAGTTATTAATTGTTTGTATAGATAGCTCTGCATTTTATTTCATTTTACTTTGTGTATTTGTTTTTTTTGTTTCTAGTGTCTTTGGAGCCTAAATGTTTGAATAAAGTTTCCATTTCTTAAGTAAGTGTCACGGTTGTATGCATAATGGCTAAGGAAGCAAGAATGAAAGTTGCGACCTAATTAGTTAAACAAAGATTTTGATATTGAACAATTAATTTTAAGGTTTGTTTCTAGGGAGGTTTTGTGATAAGCAAATTTGCTAATATGACGTGTGAAGAATCATTAAATTTTAATTTTTCTTAACTAAAAAAGAAAATATGTTCAGGTGATTTTGTTCTGAATTTTCAAGCAAATTTGTGCATATAGTCAGAAATAGTTTTATAAAGTTGATATTGAAATGTCATAAACTTGTGCTAATTTTGTAGTTCAGTCAGTGGTTACATAACAAACCGATTATTCTTAAAGGTTTGTACTTGCCGAGCCCTGTTTCTGTTTCATACATATTTGGAAATATGTTACACAGGCTTGTGTAAGTTAATATAAGTTGGAGGTTTATCTCTATGGATATGAAAAATTATAATAATGACCGTTGGCCTAGACAATCCAGGATTGTGGGAAACCACATTAAGAGTTTTGTTGACTTGAAAGTGCATTATAATAATGATTATTTATTCTGTCTTTGTCTGGTATAGATGTGCTTTCAACCTGTTGCAGCTGTGTAATGGGTACAGAAACAGGTCAGTATAAGTAAAGCCTTAGCATATGCTACTGTTGTTTGTATAAATATATTTGCTTCATTTGTACATTTTTGTTAGTTTATTTTCTCTTAGCTGTCAGGCTTAGACAATATTGCCTGTATAACATTTTCAGAATCAGCTGTATTGTGGTTACTTATAACTTTCTAGAGGACTGATATCAACGTGACACAAACTACCCAACTCCGTAATCGAAATGCAGTTCCAGTTTTATATTTGTCTTTGGCTTAACTTAAATTCAGTGTTACCTCCTTCATCCTGAAGCTTACCAAGCTTTTGTCTGCTCGTGTAAACCAAAAATTGCAGAACAATAGAAAATATGGATGACAATGGAAATCAGCAACATAATTATCATTATTTCATCTGATAACAACAATGCACCCAGTTTCCTTAACAAATCAATCTACTAAATAAACTGACAGTGAAAATAAAATAAAAATAGCTGATTGTTTGTTTGTAATTAAGCACAAAGCTACACAATGGGCTATCTGTGCTCTGCCCACCACGTTGTAAGTCCGCTGTGCTATTGAGGGGCAAAAATATGATGAAAAATTGTGTCGTTGTAGTTATCAGCTAGTTCTAAAACCAGGTAGAAGCATTAGACTTTTATGAAATTCGCTGCTTTTAAAATATCTATCAACCAAAACTTTCGATGAGACAAAAATCAAAATTAATAGTAGTTTAGTTTTCCTTTCTATTCTGAAAAATATAGCCGTTCACACTAATAATGCATTAAATATCTTAGATATACATGTGTGTCAACATTCCAGTTGACAGTAAGTTCACAAAACCTTTAGAGATAAGATAAAGTTCTGATCACTTCTTCCGTATTATCTACTAACGTTATTTAAAACTTTAAATAACTTATTAAACTATTAACTTTAAAGTACTTTAAACTACAATATCCAGTTTGTGAATAAACTAAAGCTTTAACGATATGTTTCCTCTTAAATATACATCCAGTGACATTTTCATGAATAGTTTAATAAACAAGTTTCAAACATATCCATCAGGTAACCAACAGTTTGTTGCTCAAAGTAACTCGAGAGCGATCTACGCTAGCCGAATTTAAAGGAGCTAGACTAGATAGAAGGCAGCTAGTCAACATCACCCACCGCCACCTCCTGGGATGCTCTTTTACTAACGAAAATTGAGATTGATAGTCACATTACTCCACCACGACTGACAAGATGAGCATGTTCGGTGAAGGGATACGAAAGCGCGACCCGCAGATTGGGCTTCGAATCAACAACAAAATACGTATCTGATAACAGGACTGACATGTTTATACGTTTACTACCTACTTTCATGTACAAAAAACACTTCTCTTGGTACCTCAATACCATGCATGCCAATTTCGAACTTAAGTCTACATTATCAGGTGCGATAATTAACAAGACACATATACCTGTATTACTAACATCACGTAAGGCAAACAAACTTATAGAGATTTCTTACCATACACATACCTGTCTTACAATCAAAACCTACGAGAAACCAACTGAACCAACACACATATACCTGTATTACTACCATCACATAAGGCAAACAAACTTATAGAGATTTCTTACCATACACATACCTGTCTTACAATCAAAACCTACGAGAAACCAACTGAAGTAGGTATCTCACCAAACACACATATACCTGTATTACTACCATCACATAAGGCAAACAAACTTATAGAGATTTCTTACCATACACATCCCTGTCTTACAACCAAAACCTACGAGAAACCAACTGAAGTAGGTATCTCACCAAACACACATATACCTGTATTACTACCATCACAT